>NW_024962223.1:0-93348 GCF_018350215.1 Panthera leo | reverse complement strand
TGTACACTCTGATCTTTATTTATCTTTCCAGCCTCATTCTCCAGTCTGCAGTCAAGTAGACCCACTCATTTGCCCCTCCTCACAAACCGACTTGTGCAGAATCTCTTCTACATGCCCTCTTTCCTTCTTATCTGGGCAGAAGTCTTTCAGCCCTTCAAGGCTGCAGCTCAGATGCCATCACTTCCATGATGCCTTCAGCCATCTGCCCGCTCAACATTTCTACGGCATTTCAATACCATACATCTTACTTGATCATATTTTTATTTCTTTGACATATATATATATTGGACTGTATGGTATAGTTTTCACTTTTGTAACAGATTTTCTTCCTTTGTTAGGTTATCAATAACCTAGTGGAACACAGAGACAGAGTTTTATCATATATACTCATCTGCATAGTAAGCCACCACGCATGATACACTTCGACTGAATGAAAACTCCTAAGAAAGAATGCCACTTGTGTAGCAGGGAAAGTTGCAGTAAGTTAGGAAAGGATAATCTTAAAGAAGTGTATTAGAGCTCTATTTTTGCTTCTTCTGCAGGCACTTCTTTAGCCACCAAACTGCTATGTATTTACTGATCCCTACATAAGAGACTTTCTTAGTACTTTTCTTTTCCAGGTGAGATGTATAAAAGTGCAGAAAATAAGATATGTTTGGAACAACTTAGAAGGACAGTTCCAGAAAATTGGGTAAGTCATTTCAGTAATTTCATCTGAAACAGAGAAACTTATCTCAAAAATATCATTTCTAAATAGGTCTTTCTCATTATTATTATTTCAGTTCTTTGGAAGACTGGCTCAGTTCTGCCAAGATACATCTGAAATTTGGATCAGGTCTAACAAGAGAAGAACAAGAGATTAGGTACCATGCCTACTGTTTTCTACATCAGCTCAAGAGGATGGTTGCCATCAGCCAAATAGAGAGCCTAGCAAATCATTATCTTAGCTGGTCAATATCAGAAAACTTTGTAATGCTCTATTCAGTATTGTTAGATTCAATGCATGCACATACCTTCTCTTGCTTCGTCGGATCAGCGTTGTGGGGGAGGTAGAATGAATATCCCCATCATTCCAACATAATACATGAGAAATCTGAGGCTCACAGAGGTTCGATGGCCTGAACAAAGGTCACATGGATGGGAGGTGATTGAAGAGCTGAGTCTCACAGGTTTAGTCCTCTTTCTACTCTACACAGAGCTTCTCAAGGTTATAATAATGGGGTTGAACCAGTTTGGGTTGTAATCAGGAAATATATTTTATGCCAAGATCACATAGTTGAATAATAATTTCAGAGCAGCAGAAACTGTTGTGCAAGAACTGCAGCTCCATGATTCCAAAGCAGTTCCAGGGCAGAGGAACCAGGCTGAGGAAGAGCACAGTGTTGAATGTCAAGTCTATCAGTAATTCACTGTGTGGTTTTGAGCAAGGAACTTCTCATCTCCGGGCTTTGGTTCCCTAGTTGTTAAAAAGGGGAGGAGGACTTTGGAAAGACCTTGCTGGTCCTAAGTTTCTGTGATACTCATATTCCCCTGCACCCCCATTTTCCAGTACTTTGAAGGGACCCAGAGCCTTTCAGCATCCGCATCACCTAGAAGCTTGTTAGAAATGCAGAATCTTAGACCACACATCATCCCTCTGAATCAGAATCTTCACATTACCAAGATCAGGAAGTCATGTGTATGAACGCTAAATCTCAGGAGACACTGCTCTAATACATTTGGCCAAGCTACTTGATCTGAATATCTACATAGGAGGCACAGAGAGTGTGGTCAGTGTTCCCAACAGCAAAATAACTCATAAAGGGTCCTTGCTCTGCATAATCTAAGAAATATACCTCTAGGTTTTCAGTTAAAGGGTGTATAACTTTGTGTATAGAGCTGTCTTTGAGATCCCAACATCAAAATAAATTCTACAGCTTCCCAGAACTAAACAGGAGTAGGAAGGTAGGTCCAGTACTTCTTACTAGTAAAACTATTTTCTTGCAATGATCTCTCCATCCCACATCCACAGAGCCACAGTTGGGGACAGAGTTGAGAGAGTGCCAATCTGGAAACTTACTTGAATGAGGCAACCACTAATATTAAATACCCAAATTGCCATCAGGGAAATATTTAGACCTCAGGAAGAATCTAATTTAGTAGATGCAATAGGATCATGTTTATTGTTTTTGTCCTTGGGAACCACCCCCTCCCCACTCAGTTATTTTGAGAAGGATGAAGATATTATGGAACAAGGGAGGCTTACCTTGACTGGGAGAAAGTGAATAGGCCTTTTTTCGAATGAGTGAAAAATGAGCTTCATTTTTATTAGTTGTAACTGACTGACCTATGATCTCTCCCTATAGGAGGTTAATATGTGGGCCTAATACTATCGATGTTGAAATCACACCAATTTGGAAACTACTCATCAAAGAGGTACGCAGGACTTACTCTTGGCGCTAAATAGAGGCTAAAGGAGTTCTAGTCAAACAATCAAGAATGCTACTTGTTAATAAGTAACCGTAATTTGTGATATTTTAAAACAGTACAAAGGATAGATTCTTCATATCTCTTTTCTACTGTTTTCCTTGGAGACCATCTTTTGCACATGTTGCCTGGCACAGTATAATGACACTCATGTGTCTACTTATCCTTTAATAACTGGGTGCACCTCTTCTCTTTCTTTCTTTCCTTTTTAATCCAATGTTTCTTAGCCTTTCCCAACTTTGTGAAACTAAAATAATAATTAAAAATTTAAAAACTCAAGACATTTCTTATGGGCAACATAATTTCCTCAGCATTAGCCTTATTAGTTCTCTAGATCTCAATGTTTGTGTGGGAGGGAAAAAAAGGACTTGACCATCATTTGTTAAGTTGAATTTTTCCTCTTTGAGTCTACCATTGAGCTTATTTTTCATTTTGCAGTGATTATTATGAAACTATAACCATACAGCTGTACCCTGGGTCTTTTTCTGAACTTTACTTCTACTCCTACTTGTTTTTGAAAAAACTTACTAAACCCAAGGTATTTTCTCAATATTTCTAGTAAGAAAGGAAGCAAAAGAAACTGATAGGAAATGTTTCTGTGTGCTCCTTCCCCAACCAGAGGCAAAGATTACTGTTCCCATCTTAGACAGATGGAAATCAACTGGAGAGCATTTGAATAAGGGTACAAAATGTCTTAAACCAAAGCAGGCTAACAACTGTGGAGTTAGCCTCTCCCTTCTTCCACAGTGTCCTAGATGTTCAAGGACAGTTTCCCAGTTTCAGCTTGGCTCTCTACTAATGAGCAAATGTAGTCTTCAACTTATCCATAAATCTAAGTACTTTGATGGCTTAGAAGATGGCAGATGCTGTGTCCGAGGGAAGAACAACAGACTCGAGAGCATTTTAACTCCGTAAACCTGAACTAAAACTTCACCCTTCTGAGGGCCAGTACATGTGAACTAAACCTCATAGTATCCACACCCTACACCCTTGTGATGGTCATCATGAGGACCCACGAGACACTACTTTGTGAATGATAAGGTGCAGCAGTGATTAAAAGTAAGTGCTCCAGGGTCAGCTCCCCAGGTTCAAGGCCTACTCTGTGATTTGTTGCAGCTGTGTGACCTTCAGCAAGTTTCTCAAGAATCTCATGTCTCAGATCTCGAGATCTGAGTCTCAGCTTCTCCATCTTTGCAATGGAGATAAGTAAAAGCTTCTGGGTAATAAGGTAATTATGGAAATTAAATGAGAAAATTCAGGTAAAGTTGCTAAGCACAGTGTCTGGCACGTGACAATTGCTGAATAAATACAGTAAGAATGAGAATATTGTATGGGGTGGTTGGTGTCACAGAGAGGCTTTTGAAAGCAAACAAGTCAATGAATAGCTCAGGGCGAAGACTAAATATCCCCATTGCCTTCCTGTTTTTGTGTCTGCCAACAGGTTTTAAATCCATTTTACATATTTCAACTCTTCAGTGTCTGTTTGTGGTTTAGTGAAGACTATAAGGAATATGCTTTTGCCATCATAATCATGTCCATCACGTCCATAGCGTTGACGGTATATGATCTCAGAGAGGTGAGTTTTTCCCCCACCAATCTTATGGCCACAGAAAGGGAACAGTAGGACCTTTATTGAAATACTGTTAGAAAGAAGAATCAGGAAATAGCCATTGCCCACTCCACAATAAATGAGACCAAATTTGTAAATATCTAGCACAAATATTGATACTCAACAACGTTAGTCCTTTTCCTTCTATTACATCCTGATTCCTAACCTTCCAAGTTATTTTTCCTCCTCTCTTTAGTTTATTCAGGCTGATCAGCCAGAGGAATTTACAAATATCTATGAATTGTGCATAAGTGAAAAAATATGTACAGAGAATACTGTCGAATCTTGAAGATGATGGGAGAGGGTGCAAGGTGGAAGGGTCTGTTTCATAATGACTCTTTGCCTTTTCTAGTTGGTCAGTACTTATTTGTCAAAGCCTGAGTCCAACACTAGGCTTTCTTTATACCCACGCCAGGGGATCTAGGTGCCGTTGGGAAAAAGTCCTGTAGAACAGATTGGTTGATGACACTCTAAATCCATGAATTCCATCCTTATCTGGGCAAGCTTTCTGTAGGTCCCTGGTCAATGCACTGTCCCATTCTCAAAATTAAGAATTCACACCAAATATTTCTCCATGAGAGAGATCTCCTGTTCATCTCATAGTCCACTTCTCTAATTCAGCAGATAATCTCACCACTTGTTCCACAAGGAAGATAGAAGCCAGAAGACAGGAATTTGCTCAACTCCCCACTCTCCAACTGTCAAAGGACTCTGTTTCTGCCTCCCACCCGCCCTGCTCTCCCGTTAGGGAGGAGAAAGGGCCCCTGCCTGTGCTTGCCAAAGCACCCTCTCTGACCTGCTCAGGGTGCTTCTGTGGTCCTTCAATGACCTCCTCACTCCCTCCCCCAAGGGCCTTTCTGTTAGCATTTAAATGTGCTCAAGTAAGGAAGCAACCATTTCTTTTTACCCCGCTTCCACCTGTAGCTACACACTCTACCTCTCTTCTCCCTTTTACAGCAAAACTTCTTTATGTGTGCTTTTGTCACTTATTGATCTCCTGGTCTCTTCTCACTATACTGACCTGATTTCCTCTCTGGTGACTCCATTAGAGAACTCTTGTTAAGATCACCACTATAATCTTAAGGCCATAGGTGGTTATAACATTTTTTTTTAAAAATTCCTTTTTAAGGGGCGCCTGGGGTGACTCAGTCAGTTGGGCATCTGACTCTTGATTTCGGCTCAGTTCATGATCTCACGGTTCGTGGGATTGAGCCCGGTGTTGGGCTCTGAGCTGGTCCTGGGGCCTGCTTGGGATTCTCTCTCTCCCTCTCTCTCGGCCCTTCCCCTGCTCACATGCGCGCTCTCTCACTGTCTCTCAAAATAAATACATAAACTTTTTAAAATAAAAATTAAAAACTTCCTTTTTTTGAACTAGTTATTTTTTTCTTAATAGAAAGAGTAATATATGCACATGATTTTTTAAAAGTTCAAATAGAACACAACGGTATAAATAAAAAGTAAATATCCCTCCCAGTTTGGATCTCCCAGTATCCAGGTTCCCTTTCCAAAGGCATTCACTGAGACCAAAAGTTCTATGACCTTGAGCAGTATTAAACACACAGGCACTAATTTGTTTCACACAAATGGAAACACTATGTGCACTGTTGTGCGCTCGCTCCCATTTTCCACCTAATATATGTTAAATATCTTTCATGTCTGCCCAAATATGTTTTCTCTAGATGCACCATAATTTTTTAAACCAGTCTGATGTTGATGGATAGTTAGATTATCTCTAGTCTTTTGCTGTTAAAACAATCACAATTCTTGCACATGTATCTTTTTACACATCCACATATATGTGTGTTTATAAATATATATAAATTATGTGTATTTATATTACACATGCATATGGATATAACAAGTATACATATGTGTGCTTATATATATTGACATAGAGACATAAAATTTTTATACCTGAAATTACTTAATTATAAACTAGGTATATTGTTTTCATAGGCATCCTCAAAAGGCATCTTAAACAAGTAATACTAATTTACACTCCTCCCAACAGTAGAGGAGTGTTGGTTTCCCTTATCTTTGCCAATATAAGTGACAATAGAATTGCATAACTTCAACAGCATGTTTTCTATTACAAGTTGAGCACTTGCTCATGTCCTAAGCTATTTGCATTTCTTTCACTGTGAACTGTATTTGTGTCCTTCATTAATTTTTATTGGACTTTTGGTCTTTTGTTTGTTGATTTCATGGTCTCCCTCCTACCGCGGACACTTTTTTTTTTTTTTTTTTCACGCTGCAGCTTTTATTAAACTTCTCAGTTGCAATTGATAGTTAACTGCTCCGTTGCTTCTTTTTGAAGCGCTCTTTCCCTGAGACTTCAGAGACAACACACTCTCCATCCTCTCTAGTTGCTCTTTTTCAATCTTTTTTATAGTTCATCCTCCTCTAGTGGCCTTTTGTGGGGGAGGCAGTGTCTCAAAAGCAAAACAATATGCAAACTATACAATGTATACTCTACCGCATATACAATGTATGTTCTATCTTTCTCTTCCCCTCCACTTGTGCAACCACATTTATTTCTTGTGTTTTCTTCAGAAGAAATTTTTAGGCAAGTCAAGCAAAGGCAAATATATGAACCTTGTTTTTCCTTCTTTCTTATGTAAAAGGTAGCATCATTATGTAATCTCCAACCTTGCTTTATTATTATTCATAATAGTATGTCTTCATGGCCTTTTCATGTATGTATATTGAGAGATTCTTCACTGTTCTGATAGCTGTATATACCAATGAGTTCTAAAATGACTTTCAAATTTGTATATATTTCCAGTCCAAACATTTCTTTTGAGTTTGAGACTCATAGATGCAACAACCGATTTGATTCAAAGTCACTTATTTAGGGAAGTTTTCTATTATTGCTTCTATGGGCTGTATATGCTCCAAAAGCATACCTTTTTTTTTTTAATTATTGATTGTAATGATACATTTACGTTTGTGACTATTTGATAAATATATTTCTCCCAGTGGTTTGTAAATTCCTTGCTAGTAAGAACTATATCTTTTTTTTTCTTTTTCTTTTTTTTTTTTTTTTTTGAACATTCTATCCCCACCTCTTAGCATAGTCCCTGACACATAGAGTGTGTGTAATAAATGCTGAGTGGATGAAAAAATGAATAAAAGGATACATTAATAGCAAAACAGTCTTTCACTATGTGTTACTCTATTAATTGTTCTTAGGACATATTAATCAGATTTATAAATGATTTATGCTAGAAGGTTTAGGCGGTGTCATAAATGGCAAAATCAGAAGAAAAAAAATGAATACACTAGATGATTAGGAGTTTTAACCCCTAGAAACAGATAGTTCTTTTACACAACAGTTTCTTTCTTTTTTAAAAATGTTTATTCATTTTTGAGAGAGAGAGAGAGACAGAGACAGAGACAGAGACAGAGCGTGAGTGGGGGAGGGGCAGAGAGAAAGGGAGACAGAATCCGAAGCAGGCTCCAGGCTTTGAGCTGTCAGCACAGAGCCCGACGCGGGTGTTGAACCCACGATCTTTGAGATCATGACCTGAGCTGAAGTCGGCCACTTAACCTACTGAGCCACCCAGGAACCCCTCTTTTACACAACACTTTCTTTAAAAATGTGAAATCAAATGTAATTTTATTGTGTTTTTCTTTTTTATCCTCTTATTGATTCACTGTCAACGTCCTGTGTATTTCATATATTAAAACAATGTATACTATGAGGAATAGTAGGCACCACTAAAACTCCTCATAAAGTTACAGATTAAGAACTCTGATGTGGAATAACTCAAAACTGAGATATTGCTTAGCTCTCAAAGCTATTTAGGTATGAACATTTATCTTGAATGACTCAAGTTCTTGATGTTCTCTGCTGAAAGAACTAAATACAAATTTATGGTCATCAAAAACTACTTTGAGTGAACAGAGCATGCTGGGAAATTTCTTTCTATCCAAGAACACATACTTCTTACTGCTGGTGAACAGCACAGCAAGTTGAATGACTTTTCAGGTAACTAATAGGCTGCTTGGTCTTTCATTTTTAGCCAGTGCATTCAGTTGGGAACAAGTCAGTGCTCTATCTTTAAAGAGACTAGCACTTTACTGAATTAATACCTGGGACTTCTCCTCAAGTAGAAAAGCCTTTTTTCCCATTTTCCTTTCTTCTTTTTCAGCAATCTGTAAAGCTCCACCACCTAGTTGAGTCACATAATAGCATTACAGTCTCTGTATGTGGGAGAAGAGGTAAGTCTCATTATTTTAGATCTGTGTGTTGTTCATAAGGAATCAAAACGGGATTTAAACTTGTATTCCTGGTTGTTGCTACTACTTTCCTCTTCGTGTGTGTGTGTGTGTGTGTGTGTGTGTGTGTGTGTTTCTGGTGCACTTACTTAAAGGAATGAAGGACTTGAGATGTTTTCACCTTAAAAAGAACTTTACTGAGGTAAAATTGACATACAATAAGCTGAACATATTTAAAGGATACAATTTGATAGATTTTGACTTATGTACATCCTTGTAACTATCTATGAAACTATTACCACAATAAAGATAATGACTATCCATTGCCCCCAAAAGTTCCTTCTGTCTGTAACCTCTCCCTACCCAACCCCATCCTCAAGCAACTGCCTTGCGTGTTTAGAATTTTATATAAATGGCATTGTACAGTGGGCATTTTTTGTCTTTTATAAGATATTTTGGGTTAATTTTACTGGAATCAAAGTTCATAATTATTTTAAAATGCATCTATTTTATTAAGTATATCAATAGTTTATTCCTTTCTATTTCTGAGTAGAGTCCCAGTGTATGGATAGACTAGTTTGTACACCCATTCACCTACTGATGGAAATTTGGGTTGTTTCTAGTATTGGGCTATTATAAATAATGCCTCTATGAAAATTTGTGTACAAGTTTTTGCATGGACATCCACTTTCAT
Source organism: Panthera leo (assembly GCF_018350215.1). Lineage (NCBI taxonomy): Eukaryota > Metazoa > Chordata > Mammalia > Carnivora > Felidae > Panthera > Panthera leo. Next base: position 84,358 of record NW_024962223.1, on the reverse strand, counting down.
TTCTTATGGGAAAATACATAACTGTGGGGCGCCTGGCTGGGTCAGTCCGTTAAGTGACCGACTTTGGCTCTGGTCATGATCTCGCGGTTTGTGAGTTCGAGCCCCGCGTCAGGCTCTGTGCTGACCGCTCGGAGCCTGGAGCCTGCTTCGGATTCTGTGTCTCCCTCTCTGTCTGCCCCTCTCCTGCTTGCTCTCTGTCTCTCTCTCAAAAATAAATAAACATTTAAAAAAAGAAAAAGAAGAAGAAAAAGAAAATACAAAAGTGCGAAATGGCTAGGTCATATGGCAGGTAAGTGTTTAACTTTTTAAGAAACTGCGAAATTGTTTTAGAAAGTGTTTGTACTATTTTACATTCTTAACAGCAGTGTATGAGAACTGCAGTTGCCCCATACTCTTATCTGCACTTGGTATGCTCAGTCTTTTTAATTTCAGCCATTTTTAACAGGTGTGTAATAATATCTCATTGTAATTTTAATTTGCATTTCCTCAATGACTCATGGCACTGACCACTTTTTCAAGTGCTTATTTTCTACGTATGTATTTTCTTTGGTGAAGTTAAAATTTTTGTGCTGCTAGATTCACTTTTATTAATTGACTTTTGAGATTTCTTTCTGTATTCTGAATACAAATCTTTTGTCACAAAGATGCCTTGCAAATATCTTTTTCTCACTCTGGGACTTAGCTTTCCATTCTCTTTACAGTGTCTCCCAAAGGGTGGATATTTCTACTTTTGTTAAGGTCCAGTTTATCAAATTTTCCTCTTGTGGATCATGCTTTTTGTGCCAGATCTAAGAAATCTTTGTCTAATCCAAGGTTATCAAGCTTTTCTGTGCTGTCCTAATGTAAATAAGTGCTTAATACATAAATTCTTAATGAATATTTACTCAATAAATTGATGTGAGGTATTTTTTTATTTGAAAATGTATTTTTATAACCATACAATGGGAAATATTGGTTATTTTCTTTTTTTCAATTTTAAAAGTTTTATTTAGATGTATTTTATATAACCTATAATATTTAATTTTTAGAAAGAGTGCTATTTTTTTAAGTATAATTTATTGTCCAATTTGCTTCCATACAACACCCAGTGCTCATCCCAACATGAGACATCCTTTGCAAAATGAAGGGTTACAAGCTGGTACCTTCCTTGGAAATCCCCCACATTTGGGAAATTTGTTAAAGGTTAGGGTAGATTGAACAGATTTAACAATATTTAACAACTTTGTTGCATATGAAGTTGGGGAGTACAAGTAGGACACTTTCCTAAAGGACTGAATAGTCTGAATAACTCATTTCATCAAGAAATAATCCATAGTTTTCAAAATGGGATAGTAATTATGAATATAACCTGGTGGCAAAATTCTAGTCTTTCTTTATCCAACCCTTAGGTTGGAACACACCTGGTTCTCAGGAGGAGAGAGGGCTATAATTAACAACTACAATGCATACTTTTCTATCACACAGACAAGCAACAAAAAGCCATAAAATTTGTAGCCCAAACAGAAACGATTTGGGTCCCAGGATCATAATGTTACATAGAATGCAGGGTGATGCCCCCTGTCACCCTTCCTCTCAGACCTCCAAGTGATGGGGTTCTTTCCAAAAGGGGAATGTCCTTCATGAGAGAGAAAAAAAGCCACATTCAGATTAAATTAAGTGCCGTGTTTTTGTTTGAACAATTGGTAGCAAAAACCAGGCTGTTTGCTTAGCTTTATTTACTTATGGTGGCTAAGAGTTTGGGGTTGCTGCTGGCAAATTGGGTGCTTAGCAGGGTTTATAACCAACTTAGCTTTGGTGAGTGGAAGAACACGTCTTTGAACTCATAAATAATCAGCAACACTGCCACTATATTCCTTTCATGAGACAATCGGTGAAGTCCTTGGTGGCTAGCTGATAACCATGAATGTATTGTTTTTGTTTCTGTTTTTCTCCAGGTGTAAAAGGCCTCCTCCAGACTAGACATCATTAATGAGGCTTCTAATGGACAAATATACTTTCAATCTTTCAGGACAATCCTTTGCTTCCTACTGTAAATTAGTATCGATCTGGTCTTCTAGTTATTTCTCCTTTCAGGCACAATAGGAAAATTAATGTAATAAGTAAAGTTCTGCCTGCTGTGAAGCTTTTCTTCTTCACGGTCATTCTGGGACCCTTTTAAGCCAGGATCTAAAACCATGAAATATTTGGGATTCTTTCTTGTCTGTTAATGATCACAAAAAAAACTTCGCCTGAGGTCTTTGATGTACAATGAGGAACAGACAACAGAATGACAAAATTGGGAAGACATGTTGGGAGATGAGAAAAATGTTCTTAAAATTCACTTGGATTTTAAAAATCTGATTGAGTCTTATTTTGTTTATAACTCTTCTACTTGATAATTGAATCTTGTTGGAAACTCATAATTTATAACGGCCAGTCATATCAGATAACGTTAAATTCATGATAGACAGGTAAAGGTTCTGGTTTTTAGTCTCCCTCAGAGATTAATAGAAACAAACAAACAAAAACTACATTGGATTCTAGAATGTTCATAGTTTTAGGTTTCTTATTTAGATCTATATTGTATTTTGAATTTTTTTAAAGATTGAAGTTCTTTTTTTTTTTTTTTTTTTGCAAATAGACATTCAAATGTTCCAATATCATTTGTTGAAAAGACTATCCTTTCTTCACTCAGTTGCCTTTGCATCTTGGTAAAAAATCGGTTGTTCTTATACAGGCGGATCTGTTTCTAGACTCCCTATTCTATTCTACTGATCTGTCTGTCTTTATACCAAAGCCACAAGGTGGCTTTATAATTAGTCTTAAAATAGCATAATGTAGTCATCCAACTTTGTTCTCTTTTTCAGAGTTGCTTTGGTGATATTGGGCCCTTTGCATTTTCATAGGACTGTTAGAATCATCCTGTCAATTTCTAACAACAAAAAAAAACCATGATGAGATTTTGATTAGGATTGTGTGAAATCTGTAGATCAATTTGTGGAAAGTTGACATATTAATAAATTTGAGTCTTCTGACCTATGGACATAGTATGTCTCTCCATTTATTTGATTTTGGTTAATTTGGTCTTCTTTCTCTCAGCAGTATTTCACAGTTTTTGGTGTGTGGGCCTTACACATACTCTCTAAGATTCATTCCTAAATATTTCATGATTTTGATGGTCTTGTGAATGGTATTTTTAAATGTAAATGTTCAATTGTTCATTTGCCAGTAGTTTCCTCAAATGCATGTGATGATTCATCTCTAAGCACTCTTGGGTCTGTATTCTGAACTCATAGAGACCTCTGGATTTTGTCTGGGTTCCCCTTCCCTGCACAGTGGCCTGGGAAGTCTCTAAAGGCAGTAAGCTAAGCAATTGCAAGGCACCTTCACTTGTTTTCTGTCTTTTGTTGCTTATGTTCAGTGCCCCAAAACCATTGTTTCACATATTTTGTATGGGTTTGGTTGTTTCTGGTGGGAAGATAAATCTGTTCTTTTTTACTACTTCTTGGCTGGAAGTGAATCTTGACCTTTTAAAAATAACCTGGTCATTTTCTTGCTTAATTTTTTATGATGAAACATTTCGCATACAGACAATAATGGAGAGAATACAATGACACCCATGTAGCTTTCACTCAGAATCAATGATTATCAGCTCATTGAATCTTTTTTTTCCAACTGTCTTACTACCTCCTTCACTCTAGATTTATTTTGTTGCTATTCCAGATATCACGTGATTTCATTTGAAAAAAAATTCAGTATATATGCAAAATATAACAATTCCTTTTAAATTTCTTTACCTAAAAAAAATAAAGTAGCTCCATAATTTAAAAAATCAATTATATAGAAGTATTCAAACTTTCTTAGTTGAGTCACCAGTGTGTGTTTATACATGTATATACATCTTCAAATCAGGATCTAAATAAAGTCCACATACTGCAAATGATTGGTAAGTCTCCTCTAGTTTATTTTTTATAATAATTTTTTAAATGCTTATTTTTAGAGAGATAGAGCATTGGAGAGAGAGAGAGAGAGAGAGAGAGAGAGAGAGAATTCCCAGCAGGCTCCACACTGTCAGCATGGAGCCGACTTTCACAAACTGTGCGATCATGACCTGAGCCCAAATCCAGAGTCAGATGCTTAACCAACTACACCACACAGGGGCCCCAAGTCTCAAGTTTATTTTAACTCTACACATCCCCTCCTCCATATCTTACATTTTCCTTGCACATTTTTTTGTTGTTGTTGAAGAAAGGAAGTGCTTCATCCTGTGGGTTCTACAGTTTGGGTTATGTTGATTGCATATTCATAAAATTATTTAACTTGATTTTCTATTGCTTGCAATTCCTGTAAATTGGTAGTTAGATCCAAGGCTTGAGTTTTTGGCAAGAATACTTTATAGTTGATGTAGTGAACATTTTTTTTAAGTTTATTTATTTATTTTGAGAGGGAAGGAGAGAGAGAACTCATGAGCAGGGGAGAGGCAGAGAGAGAGAGAGAGAGAGAGAGAATATCTCAAGAAGGCTCCACACTGTCAGAGCAGATGTGGGGCTCAATCTCAGGATGGTGAGATCATCCTGAGCTGAAATCAAGAGTCAGACCTTTCACCAACTCAGCCACCCAGGCACTCTGATATTGTGAACTTCTAAAATGGGAGGTGCATACTATCTGATTATCTTCTTTTTGTGACATTAGCAAACAAATGTTTATGACCTAGATTTACTATTTCATTAGGAGTTTCAAATTTCTACTTGTATCATACCATCTTCACATACTAAGCGGAATATTTCAGTAAAGAAAAACCCTCCTCAACTATTTCATTACCCTGAGATTCAGTTTGTTTAAGAAATAAAAGATTAATATTTGATTATTTTTTTTTTATGTACCAGCTTTCAAAATAATGGGTTGATCCTCTAGCATTATCCAAAGAATTTTTTTTTTAGAGTCAATATGGATGTATAATGTTAAACGTTGTTGGTATATTTCTCTCCATGGCAATTTTTATTCTTACTGTGCTCAAATTGTCTCATCTTTGGCCGTTGAGTGCCTCCTCAGGTTGGCTTGTGAATTCTTTTGCCATGACTTCAGCAGTCTTTGAAAATTTTATTGCTTTCTGATATGGTATGATATTCCACGTTCATCTGGAACAGTTCTGCTCTAAACCTGGACACATCCATTTTTCCAAAGAGCTCTTAGTAATTAATGGTAGTTAGAGACCTCAAACAGTGCACTGGAAGTGCTCGTTTCTACGTGTTAGTCACTGTTGCTAGGCCTTTTTAGGAGACAGATGTAGGAAATAATTTATTTCTTTTTTTAAATGTTTATTTATGTTTGAGAAAGAGAGAGAAACAGAGTGTGAGCAGGGGAGGGGCAGAGAGAGAAGGAGACATGGAATCCGACACAGGCTCCAGGCTCTGAGCTGTCAGCACAGAGCCCAACGCAGGACTCGAACTCACGAACCGCGAGATCATGGCCTGAACCGAAGTCAGCACTTAACTGACTGAGCCACCCAGGCACCCAGGAAATAATTTCTTAAAGATACAATACATTATGAGTTCATACTGGCCTTTCTAATTCAAGTTTAGAGCTATGGGCTTTTTACTTAACTTTGTTGATTGTTGATTGTTGATTGTTGATTGTCTCTCCTTTATCTCAAGTGTCCTGATTCTCAATGATAGCAACAAATTACTCATTTGCTCTGTTCCTTATACACACTAATCTTAGAATAGCAAACCAAGACACGCTGCGGGAATGTAATTCCTAAAAACAATTTCATGTTTTGTTGGAATTCTTCTTTTCTCCCACTTATGATATGCCATTTCAAATGTACAAATTATACATTTTTAAAAAAAAAAATATGTTTCAGAGTTACTCAAAATGATTCTTCTCTGTTTATGTCAACAATTTGATAGGGTCATCCCATTCATTTTGCCTTAGGTTTTTAGTGTTAGCTTTTCAAATTTGTTTTTTGTATTCCCTTATGTAGGTATTACACAAATATATATTGTATAAAATATAAATGTATAAATTTAATAAAATTATATATATAATGTATAAATTATAAATTAGATAAAATGTGTATTATGATTACATAAACTGCATGGTTCAAAAGATCTTAAAGGTCTTAAATCCATAAGACAAGACATTTGGGAGAGTCAGGCTCCTATCCCTCTTTATCTACCTTGTATAATCTCTATAGGAATCATTTTTGTTTGCTTTTGATTTATTCTTACATTTAACGGATACAAAAGTTATATATAATATCCATATCTGTATCGCATGTATCCAGAAGATTATATATATTTATACTGCTGTTTAGATGACAGGGATATACCGTACACATTTAACTTACATTTCCTGGTGTGTATGTTTTACATGCTTTATTTTAATTGAAGTATAGTTGACATAGAATGCTATATTAGTTTCAGGTGTATTTATATACTTAACTGTGTTTCATAGAGAGTCTTTCATAATGGGATAAAGAAATAGTTTTCGTGTGTGATTTCAGCTGTATAGTACTCTTGTGTATGGCGGAGCCATTGTTTATTCAACCAATTCTCTATTGAAGTATGTTTTTTATTGTTGTTTTTTAGTTTTTACTATTACAGATAGTGCTGAAGTAAAAAGGCTTGTTGTGCATATGTCTTTTCATATTGCCACCAGTTTATCTTTGGCATTGATTTCAAGAAGTAAAATTGCTGAGTTAAAGGATGGATGTGTGTATGTACTTTTGCTAGGTACATATTGCTAAATTTCTTTCCATGGAGATGGTACCAACTTGCATTTGCACCAGAAATTGTGAGAGTGCCTGTGTCTTCATGGCCTTGTCAACGGACTATGCCGGCAAACTTTTAGATTTTTCTAATTAGATAGATGGGCAATGTTATATGTATATGTTTATTTATTTTTTCTTTTTTAAGGGAATAACTTGACTCTTAGAGAAAAGTTGCCAGAATAGTTCAAATAACTTTTTCCCTGAGCAATTTGAGAGTAAGTTGCCAAACTAAGGCTCCATGACTCTTACCTATTTTAGTGTGTGTTTCTTAAAGACAAGGACGTTCTTCTACATAAATGACAGTGTAGCCGTTAATATCAGGAAGTTAATATTGATATATTAATAGAAACTGATACTCAGACCCTATTTGAATTTTCCCAGTGGTTAATAATGTTCTTAATAGAAAAGGATTTGGGATCACACAATGGTGTTGTTCAACATATCTCTTTATTTTTCAATCTTCCCTTGATTTTCATGACTTTGATTCCTTTCACTCTGATTATTTTGTAGAAAGTCTCACAATCTGGATTTGTCTGATGTTTCCTAATAGTTAAATTCAGGTTATGCATTTTTGGCTGGATATCACAGAAGTGATGCTATGTCCTTGTTGCTTCCTCTCAAGTGCTACATAATTTAAATTTGTCCTATTACTGGTGATGTTAATTTGGATTACTTTGCTAAATAGTACCTGCCAGGTTTCTCCACTGTAAATTTACTCTTTTCCCCTTTGTAATTAATAAATATTTTGTTGAGAGATACTTTGAGATGATATAAATAAACTCTCCTCATTAAATTTACCCACTAGTTGTAGTATCCATTGCTATTTCTTGGCTAAATTATTACTTTGATGGTTGCCAAATGGTGATTTTCTAATTTTATCTTTTCTCCTACATTAATTGTAAAGTTACTGTAGGAAAAAACTATCTTTCTCCTCATTTATTCATCCATGTGCTTATATCATATGGACTCATGAATTCCTATTTTATTTGATGGGTCATAGTTCATTTATCTTTATTTACTGTGATGCTCAAATTGTTACACATTTAGGCAGTGAAAGCCTGTTAAATTGGTTTTGATGTTTTTTCTTTCTCCATATTTCCTTGAGCAACAAAATGTTCTAGCTTATATGATACTTTTCTTGACCCAGCCTTATAATCAGCCATTTCCTTAAGGAATAAGGATTCTTTTTGGGGAGAGGAATAGAATTTAGAAACCAAAATTTGGGCACTAGATATGCACATTATTATTGGGGTTTCACTGCCCCCAGGCCCTCTCAGAGAACAGAATTAGTGAATATATGTATATCAAAAGATAAGCAAACGTATTTTATATATGCGTGTTCTTACATACACATACATTTACATCTATATTATTTCCCTATTTATCTATTGAAAACTGTCAGTTTACATTGTTGTCTCTAATTCTAATCTAATACCAAAGAGTTTATTCTAGGTTTATTTCCATCTATATTTGTAAGTTCCTTTCTTTATGAGAAACCTGACTCCTATTAGCCTCATTATATCTACTTATTCTATCAATCCCTGCTGAGCGGAACCCAACATCCATCATTACTGATGCCCTCCCCTACTTCCATGTAGACCCCTTTTTCACCCTTCTTGGATTCCAACATCCCACACCAGGCCACTGTCACCAATGTGGCCCTTCTCTCCCTCCTTGGGCTCTGACACCCTGCGCCGGGTCACGTAAACACCTGTCCATTCTGCTTAGGCTCCAAAACTTGTAGCAGGCTGCCCCCACACCCCACACCACCCAACCTTCTGCAAGGATGCCTATCTTATTTAACCCCTCTAGCTTTAGGATGGAGCAAGGAAGGAAAAAAGTAAAAGAAAGCAGACGGGAGGAAAGGAAGAAAGGTAGGTAGGAGGGAAGGAACTTTCATTTTTTAAATTATGAGTAAGAATGAGATCTCTTCAAATGTTTAGCATGCCATTTGCATTGTGCGTATGCCTCTATGCGTATGTGTGTGTGTGTGTGTGTGTGCATGTATGAACTGTTAACATCTCTAGCAATTTTGCTATAGTCATTTGCTGTACATCTCTTTTTTCAGGAATTCTTTATATATTAGGAATATTAATCTTTTGTAATATAATGTACTGTAAATTTCAAATATGTTTTCTAAACTTGTCTTTAGGTTTTTTCTCTGTTTTCATTTTATGCAATTTATTACTTTTTTCTCTTATTGTTCTCAGATTTTGAATCAACATTGAGGAATAGTTTCCTTTTTTAAAAATATAATGTATTCTCAAGTTAGCTAACATACAGTGTATATAGTGTGCTCTTGGCTTCAGAAGTAGATTCCCACGATTCATTGCTTACATACAACACCCAGCCCATTCCAACAAATGCCCTTCTCAATGCTTATCACCCATTTTCCCCTCTCCCCTACCCCCTCATCAACCCTCAGTTTGTTCTCTGTATTTAAGAGTCTCTTATGGTTTGCCTCTCTCGCTGTTTGAAACTATTTTTCCCCTTCCCTTCCCCCACGGTCTTCTGTTAAGTTTCTCATATTCCACCTATGAGTGAAAACATGATATCTGTCTTTCTCTGCCTGACTTATTTCACTGAGCATAATACCCTCCAGTTCCATCCACGTTGCTTTTTCATTGATTTCCAATTAAGCTAGATGTTGGACTAGTTGTTGTGAGAAAAAAATCTGACTTGACTCTGCCATCTCACACTTTCAGCTGGAATCCAAGAGCTGGAATCACGCTTCCTGGTACCCGGGGATCTATTAATTTTGACGGGGAACAAAGTGCAAATGCCATGCGATGCCATCCTGATTGATGGCAGCTGTGTGGTAGATGAAGGCATGCTGACAGGTACGGTTCTGTCTCACGACTTACAGCCTTGGCAAGCTCTCCCAGGTTCCTTCTCTATCAGAACAACAGTGGCAAAGCTGGGGCTTGCTGTGGGATATTACACTCCCACAATTCTTACTTGACTGTCCTGCTCTGGATGGGAGAGTTCAAATTAAAGCTGCTTTCTGTGTCCTATGTTTGATACAGTTGTAATTTTCTGAGTGCTTAGCATTTTCTTCTTGAACAAAGGTTATTGCAACCCTGTCGCTTTACCTTAAAAGACTGTAGAGATCATTAGACATTTCAAATCATCTGTGACTTTTATGTTCCGTATTTTCACATAAATTGTATCTTTTGATAAACTTGGAAGATATGAAAGCTATTGATGACATCCTGAAACCCAGAAGGTCAAGTCCAAGCTCTTCCCTGCCTTGGCTTGAATATGTGAAAAGGTTCACGACAAAGGATTTGTCACACATCTGCTGCCTGAAAACACACTGGGACTTTAGGACTAATTGAATTTCATTTTTAAGTAGTATGCTGCTAGAGCAGGGAGGGACCTTAGAGGTCACTGCATCTCATGGATATGGAAGCTGAGGTCCAGAGAGAAGAGACCTTGAGATCACAGTGCTTCAAGTTCTCACGAGTGCACATTTGAGGAGATGTTGTGCCAACATTTCTGTAAGATAAAGAAGAATCATAAAGTTTTTTTCACAGATGGACTAGGGGGCTGAGAAGACACATTGACATACTGTGGTTCCCACTGAAGCCAAAATTGAATCCATTTCTCTAGGACAGACCAGGAAGGCATGAAATGGAGACAAGAACATGTATCTTTCTTCTATGTAACGTTACCAAAAAATGTTTTTTTATTTTTTTATTAAAAAAGGTTTTTTTAATGTTTATTTATTTTTGGAGACAGAGAGAAACAGAGCATGAACAGGGGAGGAGCAGAGAGAGAGGGAGACACAGAGTCGGAAACAGTCTCCAGTCTCTGAGCTGTCAGCACAGAGCCCAACATGGGGCCCGAACTCACGAACTGTGAGATCATGACCGAGCCAAAGTCAGACACTCAACCGACTGAGCCACCCAGGCGTATGGTCTCCCCCCACCCCAATTTTTTTAATGCGTGGCAGGCCATGTTTCTTCATATAAGGAATCCGTAGATTTGTAAAATTCCTTTAGTGCTGGGACCTCTGCAATGCTAAGTACCTTTCTTCTGGCAAAAAGTGGCCCTACTACAGTGGGACATATCTCTGACTTTGTACTGCCCACTTTTCAAAGGCCAGTGGAAGGCTTTACAAGGTTTATTCCACAGATCAGACCCTAATTACTTCCTCAACATCATTCACCACCCTGTATTAGCACTTCAACCCACTGCCATCTGCTCCTTCCATGTCACTGGCAGCAGTCACCCATGTCCCAATTGCCAAACCCAATGGATTCTTTAGATTTCTCTTCTTGTTGACCTCTCTGCTGCCTTTGATGATTCTGACCATCTTTCCTTTTGGAAAACTCTCTTCTCCCTAACTGTCCAAGATAGCGCCCTGCCCATGCTGCTCCTGATTGTTGGTAGTGCTCAGAGCTATGTCCTAGTCCTATCCTCTTCTATCCTCACTCTTGGTCCCTCAGTAATCTTCTCTCTCCTGTGACTTTAATCATAGCCTGTAAGGTGGTGAACTTTGACTAAATGTCTCTGGTCTAGGCCTCTCCCTTGAACTCCAGACTCAAATAAATAAATGCAAGACGTCTCAACATAGCCATCCCACAAGACATCTCCAACTCATGGTGAACATAAAGCAACTCTTCCTTCCTCCTAAATCCCTCTGTTGATGACTAATGCCACCCTCTGCTCATTTCCCCAAGTTGGAAACCAAGAAGCCATTTTGAATTTCTCTGTTCCTATGACCTCCCAATATAAAACTCTCCCCAAGTTTTGTAACTTCTTACCTTCTTATTTCTCAGCTCCTGGACTTCCTTTTACTCTCACTGCCTGCTGCCATAAGTCAGACTTTGTTCTCTCCATCTGGATGTCCAGCTTCCAACCTCACCAGACTTCAATCCATTCCCTGTACTGCAGATAGAGTACTCTCTCTCTTGTACATGAATATGATATTACTCTCCTGAAAAAAACACTTAAATATCTCCCCACTCCCTTCTGCCACTAATGCCTACAAAAACCATGTAAACACTTAAATATGTGCACCTAGGGCTTCCCTGCTTTGGTTTCCTGCACAGGTCTCATGGCCCCTCACTCCCCATGCCCCACATTCTGGACCTCACAACTTGCTATTCCCTACACAGCTATTTCTAGCCTTCTTTAATGTCCTTGTTGGATGTTACAATACTTATAGTATTTATAATACATTATTCTTATTTATTGGGACTAAAAGTCTCCTAAAAAACAATCTCCTTGTATCCCTAATACCTAGGGTTGTCCCTGCCACCCCCTGCAGGCTTATAACAAACGTCCACCGCATGCCTAGTGAGTGCATACGTGATTTAAATGAGATGTTTGTTTTCTATAGGAGAAAGTATTCCAGTCACTAAAACTCCATTGCCCAAGATGGAGAGCTCCATGCCCTGGAAAACGCAGAGTGAAGCCGACTATAAAAGGCATGTCCTTTTCTGTGGGACAGAGGTTATCCAAGCTAAGGGAGCGTGCTCCGGGACCGTGAGGGCGGTGGTGCTGCAGACTGGTGAGTGAGCATCCCTTCTTTGGTATGTTACTTTAATGAAATATTTTTGCTCAGTGTGTCTAGTGCCTGAAATCTATTAGGTAAGCAATAGTCTTTCGATAACGAACCAAACCTATTAAAGTTCCATATTTCAAGTGTGAATTGCACTATGGCACATGCCTTTTAGTCAACAAAATACCTATGACAATAATTACTATTAACATGTTTTGTAGTTTAGAAACTATCTCTATATATCAAACCTGCACAGCAAAGATGCTTGTTCCCACTTCGTACATAAATAGGCTGAGGTCAGCACAATCTGAACAAACTTAAAAAAAAAAAAAAAATCACATAGCTAGTCACTGAAAGACCTGGGTCTAGAACTTAGATCTTTTAGCCCCAAATCCCAAGTTTTTCTAGCCAGGGTTAGAAATTGAAAACTTAGGCGCCTGGGTGGCTCAGTCGGTTAAGCGTCCAACTTCAGCTCAGGTCATGATCTCACGGTTCGTGGGTTCAAGCCCTGCATTGAGCTCTGTGCTGACAGCTCGGAGCCTGGAGCCTGTTTCGGATTCTGTGTCTCCCTCTCTCTCTGCCCCTTCCCCACTCGTGCTCTGTCTCCCTCTGTCTCAAAAATAAATAAACATTAAAAAATTTTTTAAAAAGAAATTGAAAACTTGACACTGAAAAGTATTAGAAATTAAGTCCATCAGTATTTACTGGGTCCTATGGTTTAATTTCAAGTAACGTGTGTGTGTGTGTGTATGTGTGTGTGTGAGTCGTTTCCTTAAAATGAAGTTATATTGGGCAAGGCTGTGTTCTGATCCCAGTGTGGTGGTTTCCTATCTCTGGGTCACATTGATTTTGAAAGTAGAGAGAAGAAAGATCAGAAGGGAATAGGCTCTGAAAAAGTAAGATATTTCCATTCTAGCACTCAGGTGTCTTCCCAATTATCCTTTAATTGTGTTTGGGTTTAAGCACTGTTGAAATATCTCTAGAGAAAAACAAAGGCCATGTTGAGGCTTAGAAGCGTGCTAGTAGTAAGATTTGTCATCCTAAGAATGTGGATTGTGTGTTTGTTACTTCAGGATTCAACACTGCAAAAGGCGACCTCGTGAGATCCATTCTGTACCCGAAGCCAATGAATTTTAAGCTTTACAGGGATGCCATCAGGTTCCTCCTGTGCCTTGTAGGGACAGCAACCATTGGGATGATCTATACTTTGTGCGTCTATGTGCTCAACGGGGTAAGTTGCTTTTGTTCTTTTACTACATGCACACGTAACACTCATGGAGGTATAATTTATACTCTGCATGTTAACCTTAATCTCAGCTATGGTTTATAAACCTGGGAAACAAAGCCAAACACTGATACCTGCACATGTACTCACAGTTCGCCAATATGAGAGATTGATCCCCAAGTAATATTATAACAATCAGAACTAGAGGGGCAAAACGCTGTTTCCTGAGCTACCAACAGTGCCTCTCATCTTGTACACTTCTTACACCATTTTTTCATTTTCAATCTGAGAATATGTTTATCCCAGTAACATAGTATTTTGGCATTACTAAATAAGGAGCTGAAAATAAAACCTGGATACCCCATGTTGGTGAGGCCATGGCAAATTTGTACATTGTTCTCTGCTGGTAGCAGCAATGACTCATTACAAACTGTTTCATTGCACTTTGGAAAATCTATGAGAGCCATAAACCGTGCATACTTTGTGACCCACTCATATCATTTCTGGGAATCTGACCTAAGGAAGTAAACAAAAAGGAGGAAAAAAGTCATATGCACCACGCTGTTCAGGACTGATTTACCTGTAATAGCTGAAGAGTGACTTTATGTCCCAGGAGCCTCCAGAGGAGGTGGTGAAGAAAGCCCTTGATGTCATCACAATTGCGGTCCCTCCTGCTCTACCTGCTGCTCTGACCACAGGCATTATCTATGCCCAGAAGAGGCTGAAGAAGAGAGGCATCTTTTGCATCAGCCCCCAGAGGATCAATGTATGTGGACAATTAAACCTTGTCTGCTTTGACAAGGTATGTGTGTTTCACCCTCATTATCATTGCCATTTTTATCATCGTTGTCATCGGGTAGAGGCGCTTCACACTTTTCTGGGGCAGGAAACACAGGATGTGTTATCTGCCTTCCTTTTATCTCTGGTTGGATGCGTAATCTAGGAAAGGCACGTCTCTTGAGCTTCCAGATTCTAGGGTTTAGAAGAGGGAGAGTAGGTACTGAATAAGCAGGTCTTTGAAAGTCCTTCCAGCTCAGTTAATTAAGGTAGCATTCTGTCCCTCCCCAGACAAAACCACATACAAGGAACAAAACTTAAACCCTTCACTATGATCCTTGCTTGACCACTACCATGGTCAAGGATATTGCCTAGCGTATAGTCAGTGCCCAATAAATATTTATTGGTTTAATAATGAATAAACAAATAATTAATAATGATAATGATGAATAATAATGAATAATGCATAATTATGAATAAATAATAATTAATCATAATAAATAATGAATGAATTAAAAAGGGAAGGATTTATTTAACTGTATTTTACTTGGGCAGTTGCACTTGGCTATAGGAAAGCTCCAATCAAATCCTTACTGTATTTTCCCATCTGTAGTATATTGCTTAAAATTATTCTTGACTATATGCCAGTTATTCCCAACCAGCCTCTTATTCTACCTCCTCCTGCATATATTCTTTTGGTCTGGTGTCTGCCTATACTGAGTGAGGGTAGGGGCTGTGAGAGCGTAAGGCAGGGATGATGGGCTGTCTTGTGTCCAGGTCTTCATTTATAAAGGGGATTGATGACTGCAGAGAGAGGTCAATGCCTTTGAAAGAAGTTTAACATTACAGTTCTCCTGGTAAGGAGAGGCACAGTCCTGTGGGCCATGGGAGGAATGGCAAGTTTGGATAAGGGATCTGAGGAAATGCCTAGACCAAGGCCTTTACTGGGGTCTCTACGGGGAAGGCAGGTCAGGGCAGGGTAAACAGCTTATGACTGGCTAGTTTGAACGATTTGGGTGAGCTTTGGGCTGCAGGGTGGTCTCTGGCCCTTGGCCCCAGGATGATGAAGGCAGCAGACTATTGCCTCCTGAGGAGTAGGGGCCAGGTGGATGATTAGTTTGCATGTCAAAGGCACGCGGAGTCCCTTACTATCTCTAAGAATTGGCTAGCCCAGGAGATGGAGTCTTTCCTTAGAAAGGTTTTTTAAGATGTCAAATCATCATAATATATAGAAAATTAATACAACACAAGGGTATAATAGGCAGGTGAATATGGGCAAATGAGTGGATTTAGGAACGCAATAGAGCCGGTGGTTTTGACCAGAGCAAGACGTCAGTAATGGGAGAGGTTTGTACACCTTTGCTATCTGGGTAAGACATTTGTATATACCTTTCAGGCAGTGCGGTACCTTTGAGAGTGGTTTTTGGTTCTGTTTTTGCTTTTTTAATTGTCGTTCTCCTTTTTCTTACTTTTGTTGTGGCAAAATGAACATTCCATAAAATTTACCGTTTTAACCATCTTTAAGTGGCTTTAAGTGCACTTACATTGTTGCGCAATCATCACCGCCATCCATCTTGAGAATTGTTCTATCTTCCCAAATGGAAACCCTGTGTCCATTAAACAGGACATTGAGGTTCTTGATGACAGAAAAGTAATAGGATCAGAGCTATATTACATGGTTACTGGACTATCAGAGAGACCTACCACGATCAGAAGGCTAACATGGCTCTTGCCAGCATTTCTGAATTATTTTGTGATCCAATTAGCATAACAAAGAAGAATGTTCTATTTGTGGGGTCATCTCATCCCTGCACTTGGCAAAAGAAGCAGGGGTGGGACAAATCATTATGACATGAATTTGCATAAAATAAGTAATAATTAGGGGTAATTATCATAATTTGCTCTTACTCTGTGTCAGACATTAAATCAAGCACTTTATTTGTATCATCTAATTTGACGTTCACAATAACCTCATCCGATTATAAGCACATTGTACAGGTAAGGGCTCCAAGTTTCAGAGGGATTAAATAACTCTCCCAGGTCATACAGCTAGTGTTTTAAACGAGTCCAAGCTCTTCATCATTATCCTGTACGGAGAGAAATACCAAAAAGCACCCTCTTTTACCTAACAGGTGTCAAAGAGCAAACCACCTGTTTAGAGCAGGGAAAAAGTCTACTCCCATTACTTATTTCTGATGACATACTTTTATCTTCTGCTGTAAAACCTGGGACTCACCCACTTTATAGCTCTTACAGGCTTACCAAGACTTTCCCATTAGATCCTCACAACCAGCCTCTGAAGTCTGTAAGACAGATACCGTTTTCTTCCTTTATTGCCAGCTTGGTACAACTGGTAGGAGCCGTCCAAGCTTCTGCCGAGGACCCCAGGATTCCCACCTGACTGTGTCCTTCCTTGAGGTGCTGATTTCAGTAACGTGTTTGTGACATATATTTCCCTGTTAAAACATACCTTATGGGCTGTCGCTTCAGAGTAAACCGAGCCCTCGTTTCTGTTTAGACAGGCACCTTAACAAGGGATGGTTTGGATCTCTGGGGAGCCGTACCCTGCGATAGGAGTGGGTGAGTACCTGGGACTGAATGCACTGGAGTTTCTCTTTTCCCAGAGAAAATACTCTGCATTTTCTCCTGAAAATTAATGAAGACATTTTGGCTTCAGAGCAGTGGTTGCCAGAGTGCCTTCATGTAATGTCTCTTTGGAGCACTTCCAAGTCTTACTGAAACATGCATAGCTCCCTACACCCTATCCCCTGCCCCATTCCACTCGCAAACCTAGGAGACAGAGGGGTTTCGCGTCTTTGCTAAGATGTGATTTGTAAAACCATTTTTAAATTTTTTTAATGTTTATTTATTTTTGAGCAAGCGAGAGGGAGAGAGAGAGAGAGAGAGAGCAGGGGAGGGGCAGAGAGAGAGGGAGACACAGAATCCAAAGAAGGCTCCAGGCTCTGAGCTGTCAGCACAGAGCCCAGATCATGACCTGAGCCAAAGTCAGATGCTTAACCAACTAAGCCACCCAGGCACCCTGCAAAAAAATCTTAAAACTGTAATTTGCTGTCAGCATATTAGTGAGGGGCCTGAAGTTGACCCAGTGTACCTGATTTGGAGAATACCAGGACACGGTCCCTCAGGGAGGTAACATTCCTTCTACAAACTGAAGCCTTTCAGTTTGCCTGGAAGGAGAACACTGCACTGACTTGTGCACAGTGAGTTTCAGGAAGAGCAGCAGCCGTGAACCCGTAGCTAATGCACTCATTTTCTTTGGTATTGCAGTTCTGGAAACTCCACCTTTTGGGTGCAGGGCAACTCCTCCTTTCTGGCCAGAAAAGACTCGTTTTTTTGGCAATTTTCAGCTCGGGGTGGTATGATTTGCATGGCTCTCTTGTGTGGCCCTCTTGTGGGCATGTCTGACATTGCACCCCCCCCCCCCCCCCCGCTTTTTCTGGTCACTACCTCCACTTGCGAACAGAACACGAACCATCTGACTTTTACATTTTTTTTTAAATGAAAGTATTTCCCCCGTATCCTCACATCCTCCATCACAAAAGCATCTAATACATAAAAGGTACATTGTGGTTCTTCTTATATGCAGGTGACCTATAATTTATCCACAAAATATTTTAATTACATGTGTGTAATACATTGTCATATGAAAATATTATTTATAAGCAAGTGTATTTCCTGGGTTAACAAATAGATCTCAGTGCTTCTAGCCACTTTGGTCCACAGGAGAAACCTCTTATAAATATTAAACGTTCTCAAGTTCTTTTCATTTTGTCTCAAACATAGATTTAGATATAGACCTGGTCTTCCTGTTCATTTGTATGTTTCCGCTTCAGCTTCCACAAAAAATGTATGTATTTGTTCAAATACGTAAGCATCCTGAGAGTAGTTGGTCTTTTATTTATATTTGTGTTCCTAGTGCTGTAGCACTATACCAGGCACATGGGCACACATAACAGTTGCCCAGCAAATGTTTAATTAAAATGAACTTACTATGTTCCACCTTTTTTTTTTTTTTAATGTTCCATCTTTTGAATGCTTTTCCACTTATTGAATTCAGGCATCCTCTTATTCACAAAACTTTCTTTTCTAAAAGTAACCTGTCAGGGGCGCCTGGGTGGCTAAGTCGGTTAAGCGGCCGACTTCAGCTCAGGTCGTGATCTCGCGGTCCGTGAGTTCGAGCCCCACGTCGGGCTCTGTGCTGACAGCTCGGAGCCTGGAGCCTGCTTCTGTTTCTGTGTCTCCCTCTCTCTCTGCCCCTCCCCTGTCCGCGCTCTGTCTCTCTCTGCCTTTCAAAAATGAATAAATGTTAAAAAATAAATAAATAAATAAATAAATGTAACCTGTCAAATTGAAATTAAAACATTGATACAATGTTTAAGTTATTGATTGATTAATTAAGCCTGCTACTCTTGCTTCCTAAAAGGAAAATTTAAAATTTGAAAAGAAAGATTGCCAAATTTAATTAATAACATCAGAGAAAACCTACTCAATACTAGGTAGAAGTCAGCATTTGACTTACAGGCTATTAAATATCTTCTTGTAAAAGGTAAGCTCATCTTTAATAATTCTTTTCCAAAAATTCCTGCCCAATGTGCCAGATACTTCAAGAACCATTAGAAGGCCACCTGGGCTACTTGAGCAGGATCAATCATAAACATTCAAATAAAAATACAAGGACAAGGATGAGAGAGAGTTCTATTTATTTGTTATAAAAACAAGAGTTTGGCCCAGTCCCCAGGAACTCAGAATTATATATTCAGAATTACGTAGCAATGGCAATATGTGTGCCAACTTAAAAATAAGATTTTTTTCCCTTAATCTGTGTTTGCTTTTCAGTGTGAGCTTAAGCATCTGTGTTAATCACGCTGCTGGTGATTGCTTAATGTGTACTAAAATACTGGGGGACATGTTGGAAACCACTAAGACAACTTGAACTACTGATACATAATAATAAATATAATCAACAGGGTCAGTAATCAGCCAAGAGGTTTTTGAACTTGTAGGGAAACTTGAATGAGGAAGCCAGGAAGAAATACGCCTGGATTATGAGTTAGCTCTGTGATGGGGAGGCTTTCGGGAATAAAAGCCTAGAGCAAACTAAGGCCATATTTAAAGAAATTCAGTGTCCATATCATGGGAAATAATAATCTGATCCTGGAGAGCATGTTTTAAGACAAAATGTGACACATAAAAACTTTTCCAGTAATGAGTAATTAGGGTGGTAGAGAGGTCTGGAAACTGCACATTGGAGGCACAGCTAGAGGTCCTATGTAGCCCCAGAGGAAAAAGAGATAATAGGGCCACAGCTGAGCTGGTCCACAAATCTGAAACAAGAGCATGTAGACTCTGGCCCCTTGGAAGCACCTGCCCCTCTGAGGTCCCCCACGTAGGATGGGCTGCTTTGTGGACCACCTACGGTGCTCCACGTGTAAGACATGACAGCGAGGCTTCAAAGGACATGCATCTAGTAAACCTGAGGCCACACTTGATGACTTCATCTCTGACTTAGTGAAAGAACCCTGCATGTGACAATTGGAGTTGTACCTCAGTAGGTTTTAGACGAGGCTAGTTTCTATAAAAAAATGATGGTGATGACGGACGCTAGATGTCAGGACGGAAGAGGGGGACAAAATGTCCTTTTCAAAAATGCTTTTTTTTTAAAGTTCTTTATCATTAAAGTCTTTTGGTTTTCCAGTAATTGACTCATTCATTTATTCATTCATACATTTGTTGAGTATCTGCTGTGGGCCAAACGTCAGATATGTTGGAGAGAAAGATGGAAAAATGTATGCCTGCCCCGAAGGGTTGAGTGAAGATGCACATATACACACACAGCCATACAATGAGCTAGCCTGTGCTTCTCACCACATTGGAAATGAAGCGGTCTGGTAGTTGGGGTGGTAGTGGATGTGTTTCAAACTAAGGGTGATACTTCTAGTTTTTTCTATACCTCTGGGATTAAATCAGTGCCAGAGAAAGAGCAAGGAAAAGAAAGAGTTTGAGACAAACCTCAAAGACCTTTCTCACGCTTGCTGAATTTATAGAAGAATAACGGCTAAATAAAGCATGATTAATTTGGGGGCATTAGAAGATGCATGCCAGTGTAACCATGCATGCTGCAGTAATTTTTCAACAGATATTTACTTCCACAAGCTCCATTTTAGCATGGATGGATAGACTGAAGGCCCTTCCCTTTTCTCCTTCAGGTTCCAAGAAGTCCACAGCTTTGTGTCCGGCAGGTCTTTGCCATGGGGCCCGCTGTGTGCGGCCATGGCCAGCTGCCACTCTCTGATTCTTCTTGATGGGACCATCCAGGGAGATCCTCTGGATCTCAAGATGTTTGAAGCCACCACCTGGGTAAGATCCTGCTCTGCAGATGACCTAAGAAGCTTCTTCAATGCCAGAGCAACACAGATTTTATCATATTCAATACTTTCAATATAGAGGTACATGCAGTAGTGATGGACAAACTAATCTAAGTCTGTTTTCCTCATCTGTACAATTTAACTAATAATAGTATCTCCATTGTGGAGTTATTATGAGGATAAATGGAATGATGCATTTAAAAAAAAATCCCTGATAGTATGCCTGGGACATTGTAGGTTAACCATATTCATACAATTATTCTATATCTTCCAACTCTTGAGACAACATAATTGCTGTATAATTATTTTCCAACTTTTGAGCAATGTCTGGTTGTAAAGTTTTCTAGAACATGGGGATTAGGAAACAGCACTGTCTCCACTGCTTAGGATAATTCATTGTTACCAAAAGTTTTATTCCTATTAAATGAATATTGACTTTGTTTCTAAGACTGGAAGAAATAAAAAGGGAAACCGTGAAAGAGCTTTTGTTGAGATTTTGAAGTAGATTTAAGAGCAAAACGTATAGTTCAGGACCAGGTCTCTGGTTTCCCGGTTCCAGTTTTGGCTCTGCTCTGACTGCTTGACCCTGTGAAGGCATCCCTCTTGTTCAAGTGTTGGCTCCCATGACCTTAAAACAAAAGGGCTTGATTTAGATCAGCAGTGTTCATATAAAACAAACAAACAAAATGAAATAACAGAGCTGGAATCTTTTCTCCAAAGGAAACCTATTCAGAAACATTCTATTAAAAAACCAACAGTTGGAGTTGCTGTGGTTGACATAGAAGATAGACCCTGTGTAATACAGGAAACGCTCGCCACAAGCCCACTCCTACTCCCGGAAGCCCTGTGCAGTTCTAGGCCTCAGTGATTCCCGCGTGCTACCCTGCTAAAGGAGACAGTCTCTAGGGTCCCCTCCAGCGCTAGTGGGATATGGCTCTGTAGCAGTCTGATATCACTCTGCCAGTCCCCCCATTTCTTCTGGGTTACTGTTTTTCTGTATCTTTAAGTAGGAATTACAATTTCCTTTCTGAGATTGTTTCAGCTGCTGGATGATATGATTACAAAGCATTTTGACATCTTTGGGTAAAAGGTTCCTTTGACTATAATTTAGAGTTATTATTACACCAATTACTGAGCGTTTACTGAACACTAGCCACGTACATCACAGTCCCTGCCCTGCCTGGCCCTGAGGACTATCGATTCAAATTAGACAGAGAAGGAAGGGTGGGAACAGTGTCGAACTCTGGGAAAACAAAGACAGTATGGTGCTTGCCTCACACAAGCCTGCCTCTTCATGCTCACTATTTTCAAGTTAAGCTTTTCAGAAGCGGAGAATGAACCTTTATGCAGCACATTCCAACAGAGAAAGCAGGATAAATTGCATGAATAATTTAGAGGTGTCTGCCTTGCAAGTTCTGTGGCATTTCCAATGCACTTCCCCCCCCCCCCCCGCGCCCCATGGCAAAATAAGTCTGGTTCACCTCCATCTGACTGAGGGAGGTGACACTGAGAATACATCAAGGTGGCCTGAGGATTTTCTCAAAGAGGGGGTTTGAGCGTGGTATCAGTGGACGAATAAGAACTAAATCTCTACAAAGAAATATCCCATTTGTGAAACAGGAGATGGCTGTTTCTGGGGACGATTTCCACATCAAGGGAGTGCCAGCACATGCCATGGTAGTTAAGCCCTGCAAAACAGCCAGCCAGGTAAGCCTTGCCTGCTATCCACCCCCAAATGCCCAGACTCAAAGGGAAATTTTTGAAGGGAAAATTTTGAAGACAGACGTGTCTTCTTTGAATTCCATAGGTGAAAATTGCTAAGACCTTGCTTCCCGTATTTGCTAAAATAAGAATTGAGGGAGTAGTGAACTCTTGACTAGCTAGAAGCTATGTTGGTATGTCCCTCTCCATTCCCCCTCCCTCAACCAGGTCCCAGTGGAAGGAATTGCAATCCTGCATCTGTTCCCATTCTCATCAGCACTGCAGAGGATGACAGTCATTGTCCAAGAGATGGGGGGTGACCGGCTGGCATTCATGAAAGGTGCACCAGAAAGGGTGGCCAGCTTTTGCCAACCTGAGACAGGTAAGCGAACAGACTTGTGATTCAACAGACGGATCTGTTATTTCCAGCCCAAATGTGTCCCATCAGCACATGATCTATAAATTTAATTGCCTACTGGCCATTGCTAATTCGGTAACCCAACTGGCATCCCAAACTCAATACTTCTCTTTCTCACTTCCTGTATTTTCCATCTTGGTGAATGGTATTACGAATTTCTGCCGCTACTCCCAATTTAGGACTCGGCCCTGATTCCTCCCTCTCTTTCAGAGCCTCTATTTTATCAATTGCTGATCCATGGCCCTCTCATTCCATCCACCCAGACCCTCATCACCTTTCCCCTGGATCACTTCAATGTTTGGTAAATCCTGGTCCCAGGTTCCCCTACTCCGATTCACCCTTCATACTGTGGCCAGATTGGTTTTTCCACCACATAGTATAACCCTGTTGTCACTTTCTTGCTGCTATTCTTTCGGTCACTTCCCATAGGTTCCAGGATAGTCTCAGACTCCTTTAGGATCACACATAAGTCCTTCATGATCTGGATCCTACCACACTTTCCAGATATGCCTTGCCACTCCTATCCTCTCTCCTCATGCTTCCCCCGAGTTGAACTCACTACTCAAGTCTTGCTGTCTTGTGTCTCTATGTCTGAGCATATGATGCTCCCTTGGCCAAAATGCCTTTCCTCTTCCTTCGTCTACCCACTTCCCGCCAGGATGATACAAGCACCTCGAAATGTTTCCATAGCACACTGCAATTGCTTAGATCTCATTACACTGGCAATGATCTCATTCCACTGGTTGTTACTAACCCGACAGAGATCTTTAAAGCAGGGTCTGCCGTTCAGTCTCTGTAGAGCCAATATCTGACACATACATGGTAAGCAGACTCTCAATGAATGCTTGTTGGTCAAACTGGAGAAAAAAGAATTACACACGATTCCCATCTTTTTTTCTTTTTTCTTTTTTTGTCCTGCTTTTTTCTCATTTCAGCTTCACTGGATCCCAACCCTGACAGTATAATTATATCTAGGGTTCTCACTGACTTATTTGTGTATCTTTTACGAGGTGTGTTTTCTTGGGAAAGAGTTGGATCTGTTTATAAAGAATTTTTCCACCGGTACCAGCGGAATAAATGTTGCATACTAATCTTGCCTTATTTTCTGAACAGTACCAACTAGTTTTGTTAGTGAACTTCAGATTTACACGACACAGGGCTTCCGGGTCATAGCACTGGCCTACAAGAAGCTAGAAATGGATCATCACACCACTGCCTTCACCAGGTAAGTAGGGAGGATTTGATAAAGCAGAATGGTTTGCTGGGCAGTGGACTGGGCAGTGGACTGAACAATACAGCTTGCTGGATTGGTGTGCATAAAATGTCTCTGAACTTGGTAAACAGGGATAGAGTCATCCTTGTCCTGCCTCAGCCACAAAGCTGATGTGAACCCTGGGAGAATTTCTGAGAAAAAACTGTATAAACTATAAAATATGACATCATTGTACAGCTTTGTAAAAACAGACATAGGAAAATAACCAACGTTTCAGAGAGTTTGAAATTGTGGTGACGACCCCGTTTTGAAACAAATACAAGTAGCTCATTTTTTGTTAGAGTTAGTGAATTAGTTGCTAGAAAACATGACATCTGTCTGAAAAACAATTGATAAATTTGCAACTTAATGAAACAAATGAACAGAGCTTAGACTTACACAGAATCAGAAGAGCCATTCAGGAGGTAGTTTTGAGATGTAAAAGAGGTGCCTAGAAACTAAAATGGACTCCAGTATTTATGCGCTCATATTTGTTGTTGTATTTTCCACCATTTATAGGCTACCTTGTTTATTTCACCTTCACTGCCATGTCCAGTACTCTGTCAGCTTCTGGGGGTAACACTGCTGTGGAGATAATCAGGACTTATTTTGTTATTTTGGATCTTGAATTTGGGAGGTCTAACATACTTGTGCTCAATCCTATCAGATTCAACACTCCTATTGTCATTATATTTTGTACCACTTCCTTTAAAATAAAATTTGTATGTAATTTGATCAGCACGTATTTTCTATAAGAACTGGGGCGTCTGAGTGGCTCCGTTGGGTGTCCAACTTCGGCTGAGGTCATGATCTCACGGTTCGTGGGTTCAAGCCCCGCGTCGGGCTCTGTGCTGACAGCTCGGAGCCTGGGGCCTGCTTCGGATTCTGTGTCTCCCTCTCTTTCTGGCCCTCCCCGACTCATACTCTGTCTCTCTCTGTCTCTCAAAAATAAATAAAAATGTAAAAAAAATAAATAAATAAAAATTAAAAAAAATAGAAGTAAAGACCATGCCCTGTTATATAGTAAACATAGAAGCAAACATGCAATTCATGACAAAAAGTAATATTTCAGTGAATGCTCAGCTGACTCCACTAAATCTAAATGAAGCGATATGTTGCTTGCCCCTGTGTGCAGAATCACTGTGCAGACTGATACAGGTGCATTTACATATTGGAGTTGCAAATACTGCCAGCAGTCTTGCTTGCTGTCAGGGAGGTGACTCTGAAATGGTTACAAACACTTGGTAAAACTGAATCAAACAGTATAATCTCTTCTCACTTTACATGGCAGTTACATTTCTGAAAAATTCAATAGAATATCAAAAGTGTTTAAAAAATACTTTGTGTTTATATGTAAAACACAGCATGGGGGAAGTATAACAATTTATATTTGTTTAATATAATATTCGTAGTATTAGATATGCTATAATAACACAGATACCATATAGTATAATAATAGTACATTATAAACAGTATAACCCAGTACTGAAAGTATAAATGATTTTTTAATGTCCATGAATGGATGACCTGTAAAATATTCAAGAGGCATGTGAGATGCAGGGGAATTCTTCATGGTGCATTGGTCATTGCAGGAAATCTTGCTTGGATGCCTACAAGGTTTCCAAAATGCCTTCTAGAGGCAGCGCCTCTCCTGCTGAAAACCACCAACAGGGTCCAACTCTGTCACTTTGTGAATGGATAGTGGGGTCCAGAGGGGGAAATGGCTCATCAAAGATTACTGAGTATTGGAGTCCTGAGGCCCGCTTAGATTGATCCTTAAAACTCAGGCTATTACAACTCTGGGTATTTGTTGTAATTTAATTGACTCGGGCCATTAAAGTTACTCAAGTCAGAGAGCTGAGTGTGAACTTTGAGACTGGATCTCACATTTGAAGGAAACAAACAAACAAACCTGGGGTCAGGTTGTGGCAGAATTGGGAATGGAACTTTGTTTCTTGAGAACCCATTGACAGATATATATTAAGACTCTGGCTATTCTGCTATTTCTGATGATTATAATAAATAGTTGCATATCTACCAGTTTCAAACTCATGATTTTTGAGCTGGTGCATATAACAAAGCACTAATGGTGAAGACGGATAACCAATAGGGAATTGTGAGGGCTGTGGCACACAGGAGAGTACATGCCTGGGCTAACAGCATTGAAATTCCAACGTTTCAAAGTCTGGCAAGATCTAAACCCTTATAGGATCCAATAGGATCTAATCTTAGGTTGTCAATTTGCCCCTCCTGTGCTAAAACCACATCACCATACATCTACTCCTAGCTTAGTTAATTTACCTAAGCTTTGCTAATCCCTAATTAGAGCAGAAAATTTTTTCTTGGGTGTGCGTGTGTGTGTGTGCATGCACGCGCGCAGAGTGCTTCCAACCCTGATACCATAATTTCTTTGAGGGTTCTCAGCCCACTTTTTGCATATTTCAACCTTTAAAAACAGCCTGGATTCCAAGGACAGGAAATGTAATCTCATGGATGACAATATCCCCTTTGCATCACATTCCCCATTCTTGATTATTTTTAGATGCGTCAGGAGGAGATATACTGTCTGTTCAGGAAGCAGGAAAAGGTAGCTCACTATTCCAGGTTGCAGAGCTTCAGATCCCTCAAGAGACCACTTCTTCTCTACATCTTGATTTATATTGAAACTCATGAAAAGAAGAATCATGTAGTGTTAGGGCTAGAAGAGATCTTGGAGATGCATTAGTTTTACTACCTTCTTTTACAAAAGAAGAAGTAGATTAGCAGACAGAGAAAGTGATTTGCCCATGGTCACACAGCAAAGGTAGTGGCAGATCTGGGTTAAGAACTAGTTAATATCCTGATTACTGTGCATGGAACCCTATGAAGGCCATGTGCCGGGGGAACCAGAAACATGAGTGCCGGGATAGGCTGCAGACTACATCAGATGGCTGACTCTGTGGCCATTTCCTTGACCCAACCTGGTGCCTTGTGGTTGGCTTATGTCATATCTCTGAAAATAGCCAAAGCCTGAGGTTTGGATACGAGGGCCACTAGAAAGTTTGGAGGACCTCATTCAGTCATCAACTAAGTTATCCTTCAAAGAGTAGCTCAAATATCCCCTGTTCCAGGAAAGTTTCTCCTATCACTGTACCCAGAAATGATTACACCTTCCTATCTGACTCCATAGGACCATTATTTGTACCTCTTGGTACTTTTCCCAGCCTTCCATACAAACGAGGCAATCAAGTCCCCCTTCTCCTCCTGGTTAAATGTGAAATCCCCAGAATTAGGGGCTACTGTAGTTTCTGTACATTCTCTCCCCCTTCTCCTCAGCCCTGTTCCTTGCCCTCATTTAGGTATTCAGTAAATGGTCATTCACTTGACAGACTGACTGGCTTTGCTTTCCATAAAAACTCTTCTGGCAGCAGAATTTCTGAAAGAGAAAATACATTTTCCTCGGCTGCTTGTCAAAGAAAAAAAAAAGGTCACATCAGGCATCAAAGCATTTCGACTAAGGGAACCCTGGCTGAGCACTTCCTCTGTTGGGCGCCGTGCACATGTTGTTGAGCCTGTCTCTGAACTAGGCAGGCTTGCCCTCAGGTTGTTGAGACAGATCAGATAACAAAGAATGGCAAGAGGTATATAAACAAATAAAATGTGTGCTACACTGAGCTAGAGGTAAGATCCTGAGGGAGCAATTATATTTACCCCCATGGGAAGGTTTTTATGGGGACGGGCCTGTGAATTGGGCCTCGGAATAAAAACAGGCAGGGTTTCTTCAATGGCAGATCATGGTGAACTTACAACCTTTTCCGTAAAGAAAGAATGTCTCATGGCAGTTCAGAGCAAATATTTAGAGATGGTTGAGTACAGAACATAGCCATGTTGGCTGGTCCACCTTGTCAGGAGGTTAGGGTAGGTGAAGAATTTAGTGATAGGTAAAGCTGGAGAGATAGTTTGGAACCAGATTATGGAAAGATTTCAATGCCAGGTTCAGAAGACTGGGGAATGCCTGGAGCGAGTAGCGCAAACTGTGCCCACTTCTGACCACTCTGGTGGAGGTGTTAGCAGGGTCCTAGAAGCATGACTAACTCTAGTTGATGCCGCTGGCTGACAGGAGACCCAGCTGTGAGATGCCCGTGGCAAGTAGGGCAAGGTGGGTCCTGCTGGGTGCTGCTTTCACCCATATTTCAGACAGAATTAGGCAATGCTGGTATGTTGCTCTTGTGTCTGCTAGAGGTGTCTGGGTCTCAGATAAGTGAATCATGGCAGAATTTTTGGAGCTCCAACCCCAGATATACTTCCCTGCACTTAATCCTATGGAATGTCTTGGAAATTTTACTGAGGTGGACGGGAGCCTCAGAAGCCCCTCTTCTTTCCAGAAACATTCATACTATATGCAGAAGAACAATGCTCTCCACTGAGGGAGGAAGAGAGGGAGGAGCTTGGCTTTAAAATAGGGGCTCTTTTGGGATGCCTGGGTGGCTCAGTTGGTTAAGCATCTGACTCTTGGTTTTGGCTCCGATCATGATCTCAAAGTTCGTGAGTTTGAGTCCTACATCAGGCTCTGCATTGGCAGCACGGAGCCTGCTGGGGTCCTCTCTCTCTCCTCTCCCCCACCCCCTACCGCCCCACTTGTGCTGTCTCTCTCAAAATAAATAAACTAACTAACTAAATAAATACATAAATAAAAATAAAAGAGGGGCTATTTTTTGAGTCTGAGAACTCCTGGGGCTAAAATAATATTGCTTATAGGCTTGGATTCAGGAGAGACTAGCATTTTATTTTATTGTTCTTGAGTCTCACTTACTTTTCATGTTTCCATTCTAGAATACCTCTCTGGGGGTTGCTAACAGGTGAGGTGTTGGAAACCAGACTAGCCACAGCAGAAAGAAGACTTGGGGTCATTTAGTTCATTCTCTAGGAAGGTTAAAGTAAATACTCTCTCTTCCAATTGATTCAGTCAGAGAAAATATCTCAGTATCCTTCATGTCCCTTCCTGTCTTCTTTCTGCATATTTACTGGCACATATTCAGTGTTTAAGGAATGGTGCTTAAGTGGGTGAATGGGAACCACTTCTGATAGGATCATATTTGCCTTTGCTTTGGTTTTGCTTCCCCTAAGAAAGACCACATTGTGCTATTTCTTTTTTTTAAATTTATTTATTTTGAGAGAAAGAGAGAACCAGCAGAGGAGAGGGTGACAGAAAGGGAGAGACAGAATCCCAAGCAGGTTCCATGCCATCAGTGTGGAGCCCAACGTGGGGCTCAATCTCATGAACCATGAGATAATGACTTGAGCCAAAGTCAAGAGTCGGATGTTTGACTGAGCCACCCGGGCGCCCCCATATTGTGTTATTTCTGTTCAATTATATATATGTTTCCAGGGACAAAGTAGAAGCAGACCTGATATTTCTGGGATTGCTCATCTTGGAGAATCGGTTGAAAGAAGAAACAAAACCAGTTCTGGAAGAGCTCATCTCTGCCCGGATAAGGACTGTAATGATCACAGGTATATAACAAAGTTGTACATGGAAACAGAAAGAATTTGATGTGGAAATAGACAAGATCCATTCATTTCACAAAGACTGTTGACTACCTACTGTGGGTGGGACACCATTCTAGGTGTTGGAGATCTGCAACAGAAAAGGCAAAATTACTGCTCTCACCAAGTTTCCATCCAGGTGGGATGAGATAGGAAATCAATCAGTTGATCAAACAAGCAGCTGGCAATAAGAGTTATGAGGTACATAAAACAAAACAGGGTGATGTCTTAACTGGCTACTTTATATGTGGTGTCCTCTCTGAGAAAGGCCATTTGAAATAACCCCTGACTGACAAGAAGACGTGGGTCAGGCACAGATGACAATTTTTGTTAAATGTTAGTAGGAAGAGAAATGCTTAGTCAGCATGGTGTGTAAACTACCCTGAAGGCCCATTTATTATTCTGGTGGTAAAAACAAAAACAAAAACAAAAACAAAAACAAAACAAACAAAAAAACAAAACAAAAAACTGTCCCCTGTGCTTCTCTCAAACCCCAAATCAAGGGAGTGGTGAGAAAGGATCATGCAAGAAAAGTGTGTGAAATTTCTTAATGAATGCTTCTTAGTGGAGAATAGATCATTTCTTCATGTGTTCAAATTTAAGTGTGTGCCTTTCTTTCCCTGCTTTCCAGTCAGGTGCATTGAACTCTGATAGTTGTGTCGCCAAGGTACACTATTTCCCCACCAGAGCCCTTATTCCCCAGCCCATTTCCCCTGAATCCAGCTTCACTGTGGGAAGCTCTAGGATACTTCTACTTTCTCCTCTGTACCTCCCACCTCCCATTCTACCCCCACAATACAAGAGACTTAGGGGTCCCTTTTACCTTCTTCCTTTTTAGTCCCTCAATCCAACTTGTAGGTATTGCTGAGCTAATTTGCTACTTAGAATTGCCCTTACATCATGACCCGTCTGTTTCAAAAATCTTTATTTAGCACTTATTTTACACATTTCCATAATCTATCCTTAGTATTGAGATTTAGGTAGAAATAAGGACGCATCACTCTGTACCCCGCTTCTTCACTTCTTCACTCATATTGGAATTTCTGTTCTGTTTCTTTGCTTGCTGGGTTAAATTTTTCTTCTCAAGGCTTGTCCTTGGATAGGATAGAAGGATGTTATGGTCTCTAATTTCTTACATACCCTGGAGTATCTTTCTTGGCTCTGACAGGTGAATGCCGTCTTGTCTGGGTGTAGGATTTGGGGGTTATAGTCCTGTTTTTTCCTTAATGATCTCTAGGTGTTATTACAAGTCCAATGCCAGTCCACTGTAGGTAATTTATTCTCTTCTGTATATTGTCCTTTTCTTCAACTTCGGAGTTTACAAATACTGCCAGAATATGTCTATATGTTTGTCTTTTTGTCCCATTGATTTCATTAACTAATTAAAAGTAAACACTTTTAATCTATCTTCTTCCTGTCAGGGAAAGTTCTTCTATTGTTCATTTAATTATGGCCTTTGCTCTGTCTCTTCTTTTTTCCCTTCTGGAATTTCTGTTATTCACATGATAGGCTTTCTGGATTTATGTTCTCAGTCTCTTATCTTTTTTCTTGTTATTCTCACATTTTTATAATTTACCTCCATGTTTTAAGATTTTTTTTGCATCCAGTTTTTCCAAACCATAAACTCAGGTTCCAAAAATGACCATTATCTCCTTCAAATTACCTCTTAATGTTGAGATCTGAAATCACGTTTTGGGGTGGGAATAGCTCTAGAAAACCTTTTTTAAGGGTGGGGGGGCGTTAGAGGAGAAGGGCTACATTTGAGTTTTCTTAACTGCACTTATTATTTTTAATGAGATAATGCAAAGTTTTTTTTCTTTAATGTGTAGAAATGTTTTTTTTCTTTAATTTTTGAAAGAGAGAGAAAGAGAGCGTGCGAGCAGGCGTGGGAGGGGCAGAGAGAGAGGGAAACACAGAATCTGAAGCAGGCTCCAGGCTCTGAGCTATCAGCACAGAGCCTGAGGTAGGGCTTGAACCCACAAACTGTGGTGAGATCATAACCTGAGATGAAGTCGGACGCTTAACAGATTGAGCCCCGCAAGGCTCCCGGAGTTACTGCAGGTTTTATCTATCTCCAACAACTGCTCTATTTTGTCTGTCATGTGTTGTTCTGGTTGTTCTGCCTGATATTTTCCTCTCTAGCTTCTGAGACTTCTAAAGTAGGTTGTTATATTCTCTGTCAGATGACTGAGGCTCAGGCGTGGAACTTCTCAGGTAGTGGATGGCAAAAGTGTCCTGTGCTGCAAAGCAGCCCAACTATTGGTGACCTGCTGAGGCATTGTGGACACTTCTTCGCTCTCAGGGCTCTGGCCTCAGGGTAGAGAAACTCCTGCCCACCGTTAGCTCTTCTGGGCTTCCTCATACGTACTTTGGTAGAGACCTGAAGAAAGCCATGTTAGGGATAGGCAGTCAGATGTTATTTATTGTTCAGTGGTTGCTCTAGCAATCACATCTGTACCTACCCTTTCAAGAAGGCTTACAACCATGAACGTCCTTTGCCTTCTCTCCTTTATGTTATGGTTGTCGCGTATATGACAATGAAAACCCCACCATGCCATGTTAAGGTTTTCACTTTCAATAGGCACGAGTTACACACAAATGGAAGAAAAATAGACTTTTATATTTACCCAGATCTTCATTATTTCTGTTGCTATGTTTTTATTCCTAATGTTAGAAGTTTCCCTCTGGTGTCCTTTCCTTTCAGCCTAAAGAACTGTTAGCATTTCCGAGTATGTCTGCTAGCAACAAATTATCTTAGTTTCCCTTCCTCTAAGAATGTCTTATCTCTCTTTCCTTTCTGAAGGGTACTTTCAAAGCTTCACAGTTCTTTCTTCGGCACTTCAAAGATATTTCACTGTCATTTTGCCTCCATGTTTTTTGATGACAAATCTGTAATAATTTGAGTAATCATTCCCTAATATATAATGTATTATTTTCTCTTGCCGTTTCTAAGGTATTTTCTATCTTTGTTTTTAGAAGTTTGATTGTAATGTTTCTGGGTATGGATCTCATTGAGTTTATCTTACTGGGATTCGCTGGGCTTCTTAAATCTATGAATTTAAATCTTTTACCGTATCTGGGAACTTACCTGCTTTATTTCTTCAAAATATTTTTTCCTGTTTTGATTCCTTTCTCCTTTCCTTCCTGGACTCTAATGACATGACTGTTGTCATTCTCCAGTCTCTGTTCTTTTGTTTTTTTAATTTTCTCTCCGTTTTTCAGATTGTATAATTTCTACTTACCTATCTTCAAATTCACTGCCTCCCTCTCCTGTCACCTCTATTTGGCTTTTGAGAGCATCCAGGGAATTTTTTATTTCAGTTATTATATTGTTCAATTCTAAAGCAGTCATTTGGTTATTTATAGAGTATATATATTTTTTTCTCTTAAGAACTTCTATCTTGTCATTTATTTTAAGAGTGGTAACCTTTACCTCATGGAGGAAGCTTATAACAGCTGCTTTAAGAACATTGGTAAATTCTAGCATCTGGGTCATCCTGGTACAAGCAATGGTTGATTGTCTTTTCTTTTCTTGAGAATTGACCACATTTTCCAGGTGTTTTATAGGTTGACTTTCTTGAACATTTAAAATATTATAGTGTGAGATTTCGGATCTTGTTAAAATCCCCTGGAGAATGGTGAGGGTGATTTTTGTTTGTTTGAGCAAGCAAAACTATAGGACATGGGAGGTGATTCCTATCATAGTTCAATTCTTGAGGCTTCTACTCTCCTTCCCTGGGTTTATTCTGCACATGCACAGCTCTGGGTTGAGTTCACCCAGTAAGTTAGTCTGGTTGTCTAGCTGTCTCCTTTCCAGGGTCTGCCCCATAGTTCTTCAGCCTTTAAGCTTTTTCTTTTTCTAGTTTCTCTGGTCAGAAAGACTAAGTTTCTTTTGGAGTTGTATTTAGCATCCTTCACAGCACTGGGACTGGGGTTCACACTCAGGTCACACATGTGAGAGAAAAAAATAAAACCAAGAATATCACCACCTTGTAGATTATTTCTCCAAATTTGACTCCCTTCCACATTCTACCTGCTTTTGTTTACTTTTCAAAGTCCTCAGATAGTTGCTTTTTGTATTTTTCCCATAGTTTCCCATTGTAATCAGTGGGAGAGATAGATTTTAGTGGTCTTATTCCAATTTGGCTGAAAGTGGAAACACCTGGTACTATATTAAATCAGTAGGGTTTTGGTAAATGTTTACCAAGCTGAAAAATGATGGAAATAGATTTGAATTTTGCCTTTTTGTTTTTTCTTTCCACTCTCTGGAAAAACTGGTGGGTTATGAAGTAACCAGATAAAAAGCAATAAGAATCACGAAAGGGATCATGGATTCATGGAGAATCAGCATGAGAGAGACTTAGAAATTATTTCTTTTCACACCTAAAATAAATTCTGGACTCCTTACCCTAGTTTTCCAGGCCCTGCATGAATTGGTTCTATCTTTTCAACCTCACCTTGCTATACCCTTCCTTTCTTATAGGTGACAATCTTCAGACCGCAATAACAGTGGCCAGAAAGTCTGGAATGGTTTCTGAAAGCCAACAAGTCATTCTGATTGAAGCGAATGAAATCACTGGGTCCTCATCAGCATCTATATCTTGGAAATTAGTAGAAGAGAAGTCCATTGCACACAGCAATCAGGTACACCTAAAAACAGACTTCTCTAACTTGGCTCATAGTGTTGACTTCTGAGCAACTTTGACTGGCAGAGATGTAGAGGTGACCTAGGGTCAACAAATTTCCCCAAATGTCTAACACCTATGCAGTTCGAAGAACTCATCCATTTCTCATACTGTTCCTACTGAGCTTTAATGTATAGTGTCGTTGTGGGTCCTGGAAAGGATCCATTATTTTAAGTGTAATAATGTTGGCCCTATAGGAGAAAAAATGTAGTAAGGGGGACTGTGAATCTAATTTCTCATCCTCCTTTTGCTTGCTAACCATCCCACTGGGTCCTAAGGAGATTTAGTCCCTGGGAGAGAAACTGCTGTGCACATTGGAAAATTAGACTATGTCTTTGGGCTGGGAAAAGAAAGTTTTATCCATGTATTCCCAATCATTCAGTATCCTATCTCTATTGTGTCCTTGTGGAACAATATTAATTCTGTAAGAAAAAAAAATGGTAATTTCTCACTTCAGGGAGAGATTTGTTAAGCTGTAGTGCTTTGTATTTTACGCTTGAATTTTGTGAAATGTGCTCTTCTCTGAGACTCACCAAGATCAAATCAGGATGAGAACAGGACATGAGTGTTATTCTCCTATTCACTAGAGGCTGTGATGTGCAAAGATTGATCCAGCAAAGACAAAGTGTTTCTCTGAGGAATTGGTGCTGGAGTGTGACTCTTAAAGAGAGACCCCAGTCTCTCTTAAAGAGAGAGGCCAGTCGTCACTGCCTCTCTCTGATATACTTGTGGTCCTTTACCACTCTATCAAGTGTCTAAAATAACTTGTGTTTTGCTTTTGCAGGATAATTACATTAATATCAAGGAAGAAGTCTCTGATCATGGCAGAGAGGGAAGTTACCATTTTGCCTTAAGTGGAAAATCCTTTCAGGTTATAAGTCAACATTTCAGTAGCCTACTCCCAAAGGTAAGTTCTAAGAGGGTTATCAGTCTCCCAGTAAAGATGCCAATGAAGTCACTTACAGAGCATGTTCTTAAGTAATTTCAAACTTTTAAGTAGGTAAGAAATACCTATTGAATGTGTCATAAAGGGGCAAAAACATTTTGTTGTCTCATTTCTAGATAGGTTTAAAATTAGTAAATTTGATTAGCCCATTTCTCACCATCTAGAGAAATAAAGTATTAGGAGCTTCTCAAGTCATAAGGATTGCTTTTGGGTGGCTGTCTTCATACTGCCATGGTGAGGGGTCTAACGGTGAAGGGGAAATCCATCAATTATAGAGGAAAGCAGCCCAAGAAAGGAATTCTGTTAGGTTTTTGATAGAGAGTCTACACAAGAAAGGGTCAAAGATAACAATTTTCTGATGAAGAATAAACCCATAGCAGGGGCAGGTAAGTTATATACATAACAGGTGGACAAACTAGAGAAAGATTGTGTCTAGTGTAATCCAAAGATAAATTATTTGTATTCAATTGCTTATCATCTTAGGCACTGTTTAAGACAAAAAGATTAAAGACTAAGCTGAGTTACTTTCAAGAACAGCAAGGAGCACAGAGATCTAACAGAAGAATTCAGACTCTGTAGAATAAAGCTCAGGTGGATGGAGCTGGTATACATTTATTATATCTCCAAACCACCAATGTTCCATAGCCAAAATTAGACTTGGGATATCAGCTGAGCTCCACAATTGGTCAAGCCCAGATGGCATGGTTAAATCAAAGACCACTAATTGTCACTATTTCATCATGAGGCTGTTTTTCCTGCTCGTTCTGAACAATTTTCTGAGAAGCTGTTGCCTCCTTTCCTTTCCCTAGGATGCTGACCTCTCGATATCTTGCAATTTCTCATACTCTACTGGTTCAAGATTCCATTAAGCTCAGGAATTTTTGACCACTTTCTTGATGGCAGTTCAGCTAAATATCTGAAGGTCATCATTTTCATCCAATATTTTTATTAAGCAGTCATCTTGACTGATTTTTGGTCTCCTTGGTCGCTTACTTGATGACCAAGGTCTCAATGTCTTAAAAATAAAAAATAAAAAATAAAAAAGACTTCTTGGAAACAAATTGTGTTTTGCCATTCATGGATGTTATTTTCCAGTCAGCCTTCTAAGTATTATCAATTAT
Source organism: Panthera leo (assembly GCF_018350215.1). Taxonomy (NCBI): domain Eukaryota; kingdom Metazoa; phylum Chordata; class Mammalia; order Carnivora; family Felidae; genus Panthera; species Panthera leo. The sequence continues at coordinate 48,061 of NW_024962223.1, read as the reverse complement.
CTCATGTATGACCAACTGACGTGATATAAAGTTTCTCTTGGGTTCCTTACAGATACTGATAAATGGAACAATCTTTGCAAGAATGTCTCCTGGGCAGAAATCCAGTCTGGTGGAAGAATTTCAGAAACTGGAGTAGGTTCTTTACCAATTCAGGTGGTATGAAGTGCCTGGAGCATGACAGTCAGGGAGAGAGTAAGAGGTACAAGAAGTCCCCTAAGGCAGTGGTTCTGAACCTAACTGCCTATGACAGTCACCCTGGGAGCTTTGAAAAAATAACAGTCCCAGGACCCCACTGTCCAGATATTCTAATTCAGTTGTTCATGTGGGGCTTGGACATCAGTGTTTTTTCAACGCTCCTCAAATGGGTCAATTTTGCACCCAGAGTTGAGAACCACTGGACTAGAACATATGGGACGTGAAAGTGTGTGGTGAGAAATGAACCTGGAAGGATAGTTTGAGTTCAGCTCCTGAAGGTACAATGACAATTTAGACATTATACATTATCATCACAGCTGTGACATAAGGAGATTCGTATGGCAAGGGATTCACATAACCTTAAAAATACTGAAATATTTATATGGCAAAGTATCTTCTCTGTCCTGAATCAGAATAATACTTCTCTTTTAACACAAAGGATCTGCATTAGAGAATAGGCAGTTCAAATAAAGTGCCCATCATTTGAGACCCTTTATTTCCTGTTAACAGAACCCATGGAGTCCTGTAAGTTTTCTTCATTTCTGGTGCTGGACCATATAGACATGACTCCTAATCTTTTTCACTCCCACTTCATCCCCCCTGATTTAGTCACTAGGCAAGCTTCTTGATTCAGAAAGTCCTGTCTTCTTAACTTGGTTGAAAACCTAGATAGTAAACTAGTTGCCTTCATAGGACAGTGTGGAAGGCAAGTACAGCAAATCCTATAAATACTGTCAGAGCACTCCTACCTTAAAAAGCACACTATCCATAATCTTTGTCAAGAATTAAAGCCAGCAGGATGCACTCACCCTCAAAGAGCGATCCTGACGCAGGAATATATTTTCTTTCTTCAAAGTCTGGGCATTTGTTAGTTGAGTGACTGCTAAAATGGCAAATTTCCTGCCCTGTTACTATTTACAGCACCAAGTAATTTTCGTTTATTGTTTTAGAAATCAGAAGACACTTTTCCCTACAGCATCTCACTGAATACTCACAACACTTTGTAGGAGAGAAAAATAATGGCCAAAATGGTCAAGTGATCAGGTCAAAGATCTAGATCTGGCTTCAAATCTGGTGCCCTCTCCACTGTGCCATGGTGTTATGTCATATAATTGTGAACGTCCCATTTTACAGCCAACAAAGCTGCTTTCTAAGCAGTGAAGTACAGAGTCTCCCTGAAATGCTTGGAGTCAGGATGGTGTGCTGGGTTTCCTAATCCGTCGGGGAGCTGTAGAGTCACACTTTACTTTTAGTCAAACTGGACCCTTCAGAAAACTCCCTTAAAATAAAGAATCAGAGTGTCCCCTAAGTAACGAAGTTCATTTTATTATTTTTTTTAATTAGAGAAATGAGCAGTTAAAATTGCTTTGATTTCCCCTACAATTGACATGGCTCCCTTTTAGTTACTTTGTAGGTATGTGCGGTGATGGAGCCAATGACTGCGGGGTAAGTAGCTGCCGGTGTGTGGGGCCATAATCACACCAGGACACACCAGGACTTACACTTAATTGCACTTGCCTGGAGTCCTTTAGACATAATATCCCTGGGATACACTTATCTCCATTCTTCTTGATGGAAGAACTGACGTGGAGGGTTTGGGAGGGTTTTGACCAAGGCCGCCCAATGACTCAGTGATCAGTATACTGACTTCTTTGGCCAGATGTCCCAGTGTCGTCTCTTTGTTATGCAATAGGCAGAACAAATTCTGGTCCCCTCCTGGCTCGTGCTTGGGTCCACGGGCCATCCTGTAGCTAGCTTGACAAGCTTTTCCTGTGTGGCCTCAGGGGAGACATCTGTGAGTGTGCAAGCAGAGTAAGCTGACTCTTTGCTTTCAGGCTTTGAAAATGGCTCACGTGGGCATCTCTTTATCAGAACAGGAGGCATCTGTGGCCTCACCTTTCACTTCTAAAACTCCAAACATTGAGTGTGTACCTCACCTTATCAAGTAAGTAGATGCTTTCCACCAGCACTGTTTTAATCTCTCTTGACTTTTAAGTTCAGATCCCATTGTTCGGCCAGGGAAACAACGGAAATTTTGTGTCCCTGGGTGGGGTGGGTGCTTTGCAGGACAATGCAGTCAGCCATTCTACTCCTGAGTGACTTACCAGCAGTTAAAAATAACTGTGGGAGGGGCGCCTGGGTGGCTCAGTCAGTTGGGCGTCTGACTTGGGCTCAGGTCATGATCTCGCGATCTATGAGTTCGAGCCCCGCATCGGGCTCTGGGCTGACAGCTCAGAACCTGGAGCCTGCTTCGCATTCTGTGTCTCCCTCTCTCTCTGCCCCTCTCTCACTTGTGTTCTGTCTCTCTCTGTCTACCAAAAATAAATAAATGTAAAAAAAATTAAAAAAAAAAATAATAACTGTGGGAGAGTAGTGGCATAATGAAAACCACTCAATAGGTTATCTTTAGAAAATTGGAATCTGGAACTTTTTTTTTAATTTTAAAGTTTGTTTATTTATTTTGAGAGAGAGAGAGAGAGAGAGAGCATGAGCAGGGGAGGGGGCAGAAGTAGGAGAGGGGCAGAGAGAGGGGGAGAGAGAGAATCCCAAGCAGCCTCCATGAGCAAAACGGAGCCTGACTCATGGCTTGAACTCACAAACTGTGAGATCATGACCTGAGCTTAAATCAAGAGTCAGATGCTTAACCCACTGAGTCACCCAGGCACCCCTGGAATCTGGAACTTGTAACTGCTTTGAAAGTGTTGATCTTATTATTGTTATTTTTACATATATCTCCATAGGTGCTTTATAATGGGGGGTAGAGACAAACTTTCCTTTCCCCGATTGCCCTCTTTTCCTCTTGCCTCTTTATGCTTCTTTGGAATATCCTTCCCATCCCCAGTTTTCAAAATATTAACTCATCTTTGCTGCTTCTACTAAAATCTCCCTTGGTGCTTTATCTGTACCTCCCAGAAGATGTACTTCTGCTGTATTTTATTGGGATGATAGAAATGGTTAGCACTGTGGCTGCTTTGGGTGATTATAACTAGCATGTATTTACAGCTTGTGAAGTGCTTTAATACCCATTATCTTATACTTCCAAACAGCCTGGAGATGTCGGAGTGGTCACTATTTCCTTTTACAAATAAAGAAATGGAGGTTTAGAGAACTTAACTGAGGTTCCCAAGCTCACACAGCCATATAGGATTAGAAATTATGTTAGAACTGATGGTATTTAAATGTTTTCTCTACAAATGTCATACTATTCCCACCATATTAAAATGATGATTTTGCTGGCTCCTCCCAAATTTTTAAAAATTTATGTGTGTATTTGACAAATATTTATAGAGCAGGCACTTAGTGCCAGGAACTGGTGGAGACCCTGGAGACCCAGAAGCAAGTAAATCACACATTCCTTGACCTCATAAAGCTTTATTCTGGTGGAGAAGTCAGGCAATAAACACATACACAGATAAATCAAGGGTAATGGGAAAAGTAAGAAGGTGGCTGGGGGGGGTGGAATTGGCTGCTGCAGGTGTGTGGCATGCGAAAACCCTTTCTAAGGAGGTGAGAGATGACGAGAAACTACCTTCTGGTAGAGCAAATGACAGCAGCTGAGCCCCAGTACAGGGAAAAGCCCACTCTGAAATCAGGCTTTGGAATCCCAGGAAAACATTATGACCAGAAGCAAATTTAAACTCGTTTCTTTCCAATGAAAGTGATAAAAGTGGCATCTCATAAATAATCTATTTTATGCTTTAAATATATACCATTTACTCCAAGTCCACCAACAGTAACGGAAACAAACACGTTCGTTGTTTTCAGTCTATTTAAATTCGATATATGATGTATTTGAGCATAGACACTGTTTCAGTGCAGTTTTAGAAAAAGCGGGGATGGCCAAATGATTTGAATGAAATGAAACACCTTCATGAAAATAGCCCCCAAGCCTGCAATCTTATTTAAATTCCTTAGTTTACAGATGAAGAAACTGTGACTGACAGAAGGAAATGACCTTCCAAATTACACTTGTGAGTAGGTACGAGCTCTAGGACGCATCCCCAGGTCCTCTGACTCCGCTCTGACATGATGCCCACAGAGAGCACGAGGCTACCATGCACTCTGGGCTCTCGAACTGGACCAAGGCTGGGGGGCTGGGCCGGGAATTGGTCTTTCCTGAAAGTCTAGTCGTTTAGCATACTGACAGACAGCTCGCTCTGGCTCGAGGCTATCCAGTCTGTCAGACAAACTGTTGAATAATCAGGCTTTGGAGTGTTTCTCCTAAGCTCAGCTGAACAGCAGAGGCACTGACCTTTCTTTCCATCTCCTTACTCTGTCCTTTCTTTGCTTACACAGGGAAGGACGTGCCGCTCTCGTTACCTCATTTTGCATGTTCAAGTACATGGCTCTGTACAGCATGATCCAGTATGTTGGTGTTCTGCTGCTCTACTGGGTATGACTGGTGACCCGAGCTCCTGGTTAGAACTGAAACAAGGAGTTGCATCCTCCCAACCTGCATGCCTCTTGAGGAAGAGTGCACGTGGGGGAGCTTGGAGGACCAAGGGCCCCTCTGAAACTACCTTTGTGGTGAAAGTAAATCAGAAATAGATGCACACAGGAGAAGCTGAAGGTGTCAATTCTCTGACTCTCTGACAGAGACATTTTGTGTGTAGTAGTAGCTGAAGATCAAGGCATAGCACTTTCTCGCGGTTGCTTCTGGCTGCTTGGACGAGGTCTCCATCTTCTCTGTTCCAGTGTGACTCTACCCGAGCGTACCATTCAGTAGCGAGATGATCTGGGACTGGGGAGCTGGTAAATGTTTCAGAGCCGCTCTCCCTGGGACAGCAAGCCCTGGTTATTCATGTTTGCTGATTTCCGTGGTGTAAATATGCCCACCATGGCTGGTTTCGAGCTGCCTGCCTGACGTCACTGAGCATGGAGTTGGGAAGAGATGTGCACATGGCATGTCATTATGTAGTACTTGCACCCCAGAGTTAGAAGACTTGTAAATATCTTAAAGAACATAGATAACAGCACAATGTAGGAAAAGGATTAGGAAGTGCTGGATTGGGGGTATTTATTAGCTTTGTTTTAGCATAATGTATTTAATGGTAGATTTGTATAATTTCAGGTTCTATAATGGCTGTGTTTAACAGCCAGTTCAAAAAAATAATCCCTGAAAACTTTGCAATCGACTCTCATGAGCGAGTATAAGCAGCCTACTGATGATTCGTTAGATTCATCTCTATGTCCTGCCCTCTTGCTTCTGGGCTGAAGGTTTCAGTTTTGTTATTTTCAGATTGCTTATGTCTTTTCCCGCTCACAATGAATGAGATGGAGAAGGAGAGGCTGTGCACAGAAATTTGGTCCTATTTTGGAATCCCAACAACTCATGCTACAAACTAGAGTTGAACTTGGGTCATCTTGATCTCCTTTCCACTAAAAGGGGGGCAAGGAAGCAAGTTACTTGAAATCAGTAAGATCTTAACCTTTTTTTCCCCAAGAATATCAAGGATGCCTTATCAGGACTTGCTAATAACACCCAAGACTGCAAATAGTGGGTTCAATTATTCTTTTTCCACTGGTAAAATTTGGGTAAGATCACCACACATTTGTCTCTTGTTACTACTGGGAACTCACTGTCCTGTTGTTCCAGACCAAACCCTGACTTTCTGCTAGCAGGTAGAAAAGAGATCAGAGATGGATCTAGTAGAGTAAGACATCTCCCTCAACAGGAGGATGTTGATGTACAAAGGACCCAGCCTAGAAAGCACACAAAGGTGGCCTCCTGGTTGGAGGGGGTTTCACAGCCTTATCTTTGGTACTTCTACCAACACAAACAGGACCCTGGCCACACCTTCTTCTTGTAAAATCCCATGTTGCAGGAACAAAAATGAATGCAACTGATGTCAGACTTCATCCAGAGGGTCACAACATTTTTGACCTGCTTTCCTTTTTCTTTTCAGGAGACAAACAGCCTTTCAAATTACCAGTTTCTGTTCCAGGATCTGGCCATCACAACTCTTATTGGTGTAACAAGTAAGACATTTTTGAAACTTTCTTGGCTCTTCCAGAAGGGCTGGTCCACTAGGAGGGACACCAGTTGCAGCCTCAGGGATATGGGACTTACGCCCAAAGGTCCATTCAGAGAGGGAAAAAGGAAATAAGAGCCCCATTTGTGAGTCTTGGATTGAAATAAAAGTATTAGCCATGGAAAAGCTGGCTAGTTATTTTTCTGTTTTCCACAAAATACGGGGCTTCCATAATGGTCATTAAACTTATTTATCTATTTATTTGATTGTTTGTTTATATTTTGGGATAATTTATTGCTTTTCATTTTTTTTAAATATAATTTATTGTCAATTTGGCTAACATACAGTGTGTGCAATGTGCTCTTGGTTTTGGGGTAGATTCCTGTGGTTCATTGCTTACATACAACACCCAGTGCTCATCCTAGCAAGTACCCTCCTCAATGCCCATCACCCATTTTCCCCTCTGTCCACCACTCCTTCCCCCCACTACCCTCAGTTTGTTCTCTGTATTTAAGAGTCTCTTGTGGTTTGCCTCCCTTCCTCTCTGTTTGTAACTATCGATTCCCCCTTCCCTTCTCCCATGGTCTTCTTGTTCAGTTTCTCAAGTGCACTTTGAAAATCAGGAATGCTGTCTTCAGTATGCTTTCAGGTGTAATTATAGTTAATATATGCCCAGTTTATAGAGGCTGGATAGCTTTTATGCTTTAGATCTTTTTTTTTTTTTTTTTTTTTTTTTTTTTTTTAGTTTATTTATTTGCTTTGAGAGAGAGAGAGAGAGCAAGTAGGGAAGGAACAGAGAGGGAGAGAGAGGATCCCAAGCAGGCTCCATGCTGTCAATGCTGACAGGGCTCAATCTCATGAACTGTGAGATCATGACCTGAGTTGAAATCTAGAGTTGGACACTTAATCGACTGAGCCATCCCAGTGCCCCTGTTTTAGATCTTTAAATCCTAGCCTTTGGGGATTTTGAATGAAGATTAAAGATAATCTTGCCATTAGGCCACTCCCATTTCCACCTCTTGATTAACATGAATTGTCTTCCCAATTTCCCTGCTGTAGGCTTTCACCCCAACCCATCCACTCCCCACCATCCACCATATTCTCTGCTTTCCTCTCTGTTACATATAAATGCCAACAGCTCCACTTATACGTTTAATCCTACCTCTTCCTACCTTCTTGGGGATTTTGTTTCTGTTATAATCTCCTTCTTCACGGTCATCAACTTTTCTCTGGTCTGCTGGATCAGCATATAAATATATTTTCTTATCTTCTACCAGATCTGGTATTCAACAAAATTATTAGCTACTTATTGAGTGCCTAATTTGTACTACTTACCATAATAGGCACTTAGAACACATCAGTGAAAGGGAAAAAAATTCCCTTTCCTTGCATTCTGGTAAAACAACCTGGTTGTTCAAAGACCTGGAGCCATCCTTGGTTTCTCTTTTCTTTATCCTTCACATCCCTTTGGATGGAGCTCCTGTTGGCTCTGCTTTCCGAAGCTCTGTACCCCCTGACACAGAGCCGTGTCACCTCCCTTGCGGATTCCCACAACAGCCTCACAACTCATCTTGCTTCCCCTCCTCCCCATTTACCTTTCAAAGAGCAGTAAGAGTGTTAATTTTGAAAAGTAAATTTTATTGCCACCTACTTGCTTAAAATGCTCTAGCCCCTGCCTGCTTCTGCTTCACTTACAACCACATTGTTACATTCTTATCCCAGGCACCAGGGTCTTCTTGTCACTTGAGCGTTGTCAAGCTTGTGATCACCACAGTACCTTTGTTTTTGCTCTTTGCTTTGCCTAAAACACTCTCCCTTTCCATCTTTATATGGCTTTGGTTTTTTCTTATTCAGATCTTAGCTCAAATGTCACCACCTCAGGAAGTTCACTTTAAGTAGTCACCAAGCCAATTTTTCTCTATCACACAATTGTGCTTTTTTTTTTTTTTTTTTAGTTCCCAAGGTTTATTCAAGAATTCATACAAAATGTTCCAGATAAATGAGTTTTAATCCGCCTCTTCCTCCTCTTTCTCATCCTGGTTAATCCGGAAGTAACACAGTTTGTAACTCTCTTTGCTGTTAGCAACTACTCGCAATGAATCACAGGGATTATTCTTCAGATATATTTTTTAGGTTTATTTCTTTATTTTGAGAGGGGGGGGAGAGAGAGAGAGAGAGCATGCACAAGTGGGGAAGAGACGGAGAGAGAGGGAGAGAGAAACAATCCCAAGCAGGCTCCACACCGTCAGTGCAGAACCCCATGTGGGGCTCAAACCCAGGAACCATGAGATCATGGCCTGAGCCTAAGCTGGATGCTTAACCAACTGAGCCACTCAGGTGCCCCCTTCAAATATTTTTTTGATGAGTTATTTCGAACACCATTTGGAAAAAAGCACCTCAGAAGTTACTGTAATCTTGTTTTTGTTCCTTTCAGTGGTTAGAGCCCCTCCAACTGAGATTCCCAGATTTTCCATTCATTTTGATTCTCTCTTGAACAAACTGCTCAAAATTGGCAGCCTCCATGATTCCCTCTTCTACAGGGTGGGTGCAGTCAAGGGCAAACTTCATAACTTGCTGCTTCTTCTTCCTTTTTCTTTTCTTTTTTTTTTTTTTTTTTTTTGCCCCCTTTCACCAGAAACTTTTTCATGGGCACCATGGTGGCAGTGGAGGCAGAAAGCACAATTGTGCTCTATTTGTGTGTGTGTGTGTGGGGGGGGTGCCCTTCACAATCTGAAGTTATGCTTTTATCTGTGTTTTTATTTGCGTCTTCCTGCCTCCCCTGTCCCAGAGTGTGTGTATTGTGAGAACAGCCCCTTGTCTATCTTGACTACTGCTTGTTCCCTGTAATTCTGACAGTGTCAGGTGTATCCAAGGGGCTCAAATCTCTGGAAAGAACACCCTTGGCCAGTCCATACTGTTAACAGAATTCTTATGAAGAAGCCAAGCCTATCTCTATGTAACTTGCACCCATCCCAGCTCTGCGATTTAGGGTGGCAAAGAGCCATCTATGTTTTCTCCCTAGATCAGTCTTTCTTCCACATTTTTCAAAACAGCCCTCATTTCAGCTCTAATTGTTCTCTGTTTAGTAACAAGCATCTCCAGGTTTTCCTCTATATTTTGATAAATAACTTGATTATTTTTTGTTCTTATGGTTACTAATATATATTCATTATAAAACAAAGATGGAAAACATTGCAAGATATAACAAAGGAAAAAAATCCATCTTTATTCTACCATTCAGAACTAATGAATTAAAGCATTCTGTATGTATATAAATGAAGAAATTTGAATTATGTTCTCTATATAGGTGTGCGTACATTTTCTTCATTTAACTTTGTCATAAATTTTCATGTCGTTAAATATTTTAATTATTTTTTATTGTGGTAAAATATACATAACATAAAATGTGCCATTTTGACCACTTTTAAACATATAGTTCAGGGGCATTAATTACATTCACAGTTTTGTGCAATCATTGCCACTCTTTACTTCCAAAATTTTTACATTTCCCCAAACAGAAACTCTGTACTCATTAAGTAATAGCTCTCCGTTGTTCTGTCAGTGCAGAGCCCAATGTGGGGCTTGAAACCATGAACTGCAAGATCATGACCTGTGCCCGAGTTGGATGCTTAACCGACTGAGCCACCCAGGTGCCCCTACAGCCTTTTATATTTGCTCATAGTTACTTTTTTAAAATGTTTTTATTTTTTATTTTTATTTATTTTTGAGAGAGAGAGAGGGAGAAAGAGAAACAAAGCATGAGTGAAGGAGGGCCAGAGAGAGGGAGACACAGAATCTGAAGCAGGTTCCAGGCTCTGAGCTGTCAGCACAGATGTTGAACTCACAGACTGTGAGATCATGATCTGAGCCAAAGTCAGATGCTTAACCAACTGAACTACCCAGGCGCCACTCAAATAGTTACTTTTACTGGACAAAAGAAAGAATGTCAATGAAGAGGTAGAAATTATAAAAAAGATTCTTTAGAAAGAATTTCTTTTGGCTCCTTTTCATATTTTCTGTCTTTTTATTGACATTTTCATTTTGTTCATACATTGTTTCCTAATTTCTTTGAGCATATTTGAAAGAGTTGTTTTCGGGGTGCCTGGGTGGCTCAGTCAGTCGAGCGTCCGACTTCGGCTCAGGTCACGATCTCATGGTTCGTGGGTTCGAGCCCCGTGTCGGGCTCTGTGCTGACAGCTCAGAACCTGGAGCCCACTTCGGATTCTGTGTCTCCCCCTCTCTCTGCCCCTCCCCTGCTCATGCTCTGACTCTCTCTGTCTCAAAAATAAATAGAAACATTAAAAAAAAGAGAGTTGTTTTATAAAATTTTTTTAAAATTTATTTATTATTGAGAGACAGAAACAGAGCATGAGCATGGGAGGGGCAGAGAGAGGGGGAGACACAGAATCCGAAACAGGCTCCAGGCTCTGAGCTGTCAACACAGAGCCCGACGTGGGGCTCGAACTCACAAACCACGAGATCATGACCTGAGCTGAAGTCGGATGCTTTACTGACTGAGCCACCAGGCGCCCCTGAAACAGTTGTTTTAAAGTCTTTGTCTAACATATCATATGACTTCACTCATATGAGGACTCTAAGATACAAAACAGATGGACATAAGGGAAGGGTAGCAAAAATAATATAAAAACAGGGAGGGGGACAAAACATAAGAGACTCTTAAATATGGAGAGCAGAGGGTTACAGGAGGGGTTATGGGAGGGGGGATGGGCTAAATGGGTAAGGGGCATTGAGGAATCTACTCCTGAAATCATTGTTGCACTATATGCTAACTAACTTGGATGTAAATTTAAAAAATAAATTTTTAAAAAAGCTGGGATTTGGAGAAAAATAAAGTCTTTGTCTAGTAAGTCCAATGTCTGGGTGTCTTCAGAGGTTATTTCTGTCAACTTATTTTGTTCTGCTGAATATTATAATGTCGTAACTCTGGAAATCCAGATAACTCTGGAAATCCCCCTTCCCCGGGACTTGATGGCTTTTGTTCTGCTAGTTTTTGAAGGCTGTCATAGTCCATTTGTTTGGTGACTTTCCTAAACTATTTTTTGCAAAGACTGTATCAGTTGCCATGTATGGTCAATGAAATCTCTGTTCCTTTAGCTTTTGTTTAGCTAGTGTTTTTGACAGAGATTTTCTTGACTTCCATGAGTGCAAAACCATGAACAAAGAACAACCTCTCCCAGTCTTTGCAGATTTGTTCTGTGCTGGGGCCCTTCAACACTCAGCCAGGCTTGTGCTGAGTGCAGAGATCATCCAGAGCTCAAAACTGAGGGGCTGTTCCAGTCTTTTCTGAGTGGGTAACTTGCCTTAGGTGTGTGCATGGTTTTCTATAGTCCCCAAAATACACATATGCTTTTGAAAGCCGTAATTTTCCAAAGAAACGTTCTTTAGCTTTTCTTTATCGTAGCTATTATTTTATGTCTCAACTGCCATCTTTTGCCCCAGGTGACTGTGGGTAGTTGGTGAGCCTTACAGTTGTTTTCAAGCAGTGGATGCTGCTGCCCTGAGTTCAGTCTTGCATTAGGTGAAACAGAGATGAGCGCCTTGCACCAGTCCTTCAGGTACCCCCAGACAGGTTAGAATGGACATACCCAATGGATGCAGTTTGCTCTTCCTGTGACCAGAGACCAGAGTCCTCCACTGGGAGGGCCAATGACTGACTTTGAAATTGCCACTGAGCTGAGGAGGGGTAGGGCAATGGCAAGTACAGATGTCACAAAGCTTTCCTACCATTTTTAAGTTGCCTTTTTCTTGATTCAGCATTTGTTTGACTTCTGTAAACCTTTGTTGTTCATAGTTCTGAAAAAGTTAGTTTTGATAGTTTCTGCTTGTTTTTCAATGTTTCTGTGGAAGGATGGGACCTTAGGGCTGTCTGCTCTGCCATTTTTTCCGATGTCACTTCTCATTTTGTCATTGAATATTTTTTTAAGTTTATTTAATTTATTTTACTTAAGTTTATTTATCTGAGAATGAGAGAGTGAGCAGGGGAGGGACAGAGAGAGAACAAATCCCAAGCAAGCTCCACGCTGTCAGTGCAGAGACCAAGGCGGGGCTCGAACTCACGAACCACGAGATCATGACCTGACCCGAAATCAAGAGTCAGATGCTTAACCAACTGAGTCACCCAGGTGTCCCATTGTCACTGAATATTTTAAAGCATTGCTTCTTAGTGACTGCCTGTTGTTTCATTATGTAGATGTACATAGTTTACTGTAAGTGATGCACTAAAGAACATCTTTCTACATCTCTGATATTTTTAGCTTAAGACAAATTTCCAGAAATGGAATAACCATGTCAAATGTTATGAACATGTTCCGGTGTTTTCATATTTATTGCCAAATTGCCCTGCAGAAGGTTTGTGTCAGTGTACGTTTCCAGAAGCAGTGTATAAGAGTGTACATTATCATCATGCCCTCACCTATAATTTGATGGGCTTTGCCTATTTAATAGGCAAAACTGAACCACAATTTCTTTATCCATTCATCAGTTGATGGACATTTAGGCTTTTCCCACAATTTGGCTATTGTTGAGAGTGCCGTGGCAATGAGAAAGAATGAAATATGGCCCTTTGTCGCAACGTGGATGGAACTGGAGAGTGTGATGCTAAGTGAAATAAGCCATACAGAGAAAGACAGATACCATATGCTTTCACTCTCATGTGGATCCTGAGAAACTTAACAGAAACCCATGGGGGAGGGGAAGGAAAAAAAAAAAGAGGTTAGAGTGGGAGAGAGCCAAAGTATAAGAGACTCTTAAAAACTGAGAACAAACTGAAGGTTGATGGGGGGTGGGAGGGAGGGGAGGGGAGGTGATGGGCATTTAAGAGTGCATCTTTTGGGATGAGCACTGGGTGTTGTATGGAAACCAATTTGACAATAAATTTCATATATTAAAAAAAATAGCCAAAACTGAAAGCATTTCATGATTGTTTTTGTCTTCTCCCTGAAGAATTGCTCCTATGACTTGAGTTTGAAGCCATTCATTGTATTTTGTTCCCTCAAAACCCTGATGTACTCCAGTTTGTCAGTTTCCTTGGCTGTGTGGGCCTAAGAAGTTACACCGTTCTTCTGATGAAGAATACAGTATTTTCCTTCTCTCACAAACATAACACTTGAATTTATTTTGTAGTGAATTTGAATGGTGCCTACCCCAAGCTGGTGCCCTTCAGGCCTGCAGGACGGCTGATCTCCCCACCTCTGCTGCTCTCTGTGATTCTCAACCTTCTTCTCAGCTTAGCCATGCACATTGCGGGCTTCATTCTGGTTCAGAGGCAGCCTTGGTATTCCATGGAGATGCACAGGTACTATCACAGCTCTGATTCCAGCTTCTCACATCCTAATTTCCATCAAACATGGTCTGGCCCTTATGACAAGAAGTAAAGGGTTCTTCATTCTTCTGGAGGCGTTGGCTTTCTTTCAAGTCCCTTGGGGAATTTTCCAGTGATCTTCTCTCCTCTGTAGCACAGTTTGAGGATATTATCCATTGGCACTTACTTTTGCCTGTCTTGTGTGATAATGATCCATGACCTTCTTTTACACCTAGGGTGACCATGCATTATAATTTGCCCAGACATCCCCAGTTTGAGCCTGATATCCCAGTGAAATTTTTTAAATTAATTAATCCTTGAAGTATATTTGGCATACAATGTTACATTAATAACAAGTTATCAATTCGACCATTCTATACATCATTCCTTGCTTACCATGATATGTGGTGCCCATCTGTCACCATATATTAATATGCTATTTTTGATTACAGCTCCTATGCTGTAATTTGCATCCTCATAACATTCATTTTATAACTGGAAGTTTGGACCTCTGAATCCCCTTTATCTATTTTTCCCACCCCTTCCACGCATGTCTCCTCTGGCAACTACCGGTTTTGCTGGTGATACTAGTCTTTTCCTTTCACATTCAAATATGCTCCTGTTGGATGATAAATTATATGGTCACCCTATTTATCAATATTCAGAGATCTTAAGCCACAAGAGGAAAAACTCATGGCTTACTCATCTTTTTCCCACATAACCTTACTACACATGAAGGGTACCCAAATTATTGAATAAATAACTTGTCTATCTATCTATCTACCTATCATATATCTATCTTTTATCTATTCATCTATCCAAAATATAGATCTATCTGTGTTGGTTTCTTTCCCCTTATTTTTCAGTATATTCTTTCCCAAAGTGTAGGTAATTACAAAAGCACTGAGGGCATGGAATCCTGTAGATACCAGTGCTCCATAAAGACCTGTCATCTTCGTTCATTACCTTTTTTGTTTCCTTTTTAGTGCCTGCACAGTGCAAAATGAAAGCATCTCAAAGTTAACCATTTCTCCCACTGCTCCAGAAAAAATCGGAAGTAATGGTGCCTTCACAAGCTTCGAAAACACTACCATATGGTTCTTGGGAACAATCAACTGTATCATCGTGGCTCTTATTTTCTCTAAAGGAAAACCATTTAGGCAGCCCATATATAAAAATTGTGAGTAGCGTTGTACCAGATCAGAGGTGAGGGGTCATCAGAAGGAACAGACATGCCCAGGTCACTCAGGGAGCAGCAGCGGAGTTGATGCTTATCTGGAGCCCTTGACTTTATACTCCAGGGCTCTATAAACACATTTGGCAGCCTCATTCTTAGCTCCTTTCCTCAAAGCTGCATTAAATTCTAGGGCTTCTTCCTCTACCTCTTTCCTTCACCGGAAGTTTGTCTCCAGGTGTCCTTTCATGGCACCACTGTAAATTGGGACGAGTCATTTATTTCCTCACGTGTCAGTACTTGTCGGAATTCATCTGGGAGGAGGTGGAGAGAGAGAAGTGTCACAACACTCAGTTGGAACATGTCTCCTGCCGTGAAGACAATGGTTAAGATGGCATTGTGTGGTTGGCAGCCTGGGAGGGGGTCCAGCCTGAAGGAACCTGGCTATAGTAATTGTGGAGGCTCTTGGCCAAAGTACATGCTACCTCCTTACATTCTGGACTGGAGTGCGGTGTGTGTTAGGAGAAGTGGGTGACCTGGTTACCCTGTGGAACATTCATTTGTATACATCCCTACCTCTCAAATTGGGAACATTTAATTAATTAAATATTTAGTTAATTATTTTTACCTTTACTTATTTATTTCAAGAGAGAGAGAGGGAGAGAGAGCATGAGCACTGGAGGAGCAGAGAGAGAGAGCAAGAGAGAGAATCCCAAGCAGGCTCCATGCTGTCAGTGCAGAGCCTGATGTGGGGCTCGAACCCATGAACTATGAAATGGTGATCTGAGGCGAAATCAAGAGTTGGATGCTTTAACAGCTGAGCCACCCAGGCACCCCTAATTGGGAAAATTTAGAAGCATAAGTTGAAGGATCAATGTCCTCATAAGAATTAGTTTATTTAGAGAAAATTATTTTGCCTTTCTCCTTCTTGGGATGAGAAAGCAGTCAAATGCTTACCTCTACATTACTGCAATTTAAATATTTGTTTATTTACAGCCCTCTTTTTTTTCCAGAATAGAATTTGAAGCAGGGGATTTGCATTAAAAAGACTTGGGTACTTAACTGTCTTCAAGGCATTTTTTGAAAATATATTAGGTCAAAATTGCTCTCTCTGTATTTCCCACTTTTATTAATTGAAACTTACAACATGCATGTGAAAATTTCCATCTGCTTCAAGGACATGCATAGAAATTGTGGAGGTGAGACCCATTGCATAGAAATGAGTACTTTCCATTTATTATGCTGTGTTTGGATGTAGGAATCAAGTAAGCTTAATCAGTGTTCATCTAGACTATGTCTGTCAATAGATGTGAAACTCCGTATATACTCCAATTTCTCTAAATGATAGCTTGTGTTCTTATTTCCTCAGATATATTTGTCCTTGTGCTGGTCATACAGCTGGGTGTGTGTCTATTCATTCTATTTGCTGATATTCCAGAATTATATAGGCGTTTGGATGTAAGTCTTATCTCTGGGCTATGATGATGGTTTACTGTTATATAATACCCTGACTGCAAGAAGCAGGTCACGGTGGCAATTGACATGGACTCGTGACACTGATTATCCTTTTGGAATAGTAGAGTTAAAAAAGAATACTACATTTATTTGTATTTTTTTTTAATTTAAGCCAGCCAGGAAATAAGATTCTGTCTAGTCTTGATTTCAAATATTTCAGAAGCATTGGCCATTTTTCTTTTAAAAGATCCCTGTAAGAATGGAAAAATCTATATACATACACTGTTTCAAGCGTAAGAAAATTTTTTCCCCTAAGCACTTCTGTTTTGAAGCTGTTGAAAACAGTTTGCCTATAACACTTTTTCTGTTAATTCTCAAATCTGTACTTACATCTTTAAAAAAAATCTCTATAAAGACGTGTTTGTATGTTCATACTTAATGTCTGCAAAACTTGTTTGCAAAGAGCCATAACTTACCTCATGAACTCTCTTAGAGTGTGTAATTTTGAGGCAAATGTCAAAATCTATGAGACAATTTTTACATATACAAGCTAGGGGAAATGTGTATTTCAATTCCTTTAACCTATACTTTTGAATTAGAAGTTTATTATTACCAAATGTCCTTTAGACCAATAAATAGAATACAGAAGAGATGGTAAAAGGGAATGGACTTTTTTTACTTAGTGCTACGTGAGCCTGCCTGCCCACCTCTCCAACTCAAAGACACGTGTCATGAAGGCCAAGGTCCTATCTTATTCAGTTTCATATTACCAGTGCCTAACATAACCCATGGCACAAAAGGGCAGTAAATGACTGATCCTTGTAGATCAGGTTCCTAAATGGAGATGAGCACTGGAAGCTCACAGTTCATTGCAAACCAGCAAAACCTTCACAAACCCTTCTTGACACGTGACATACAAACTCATGTCTACATTCGGTTTTCCTTGTGATAATTGTATCACTGTGGTTAACAGCGTAATTGCCACTATTGTTAAATATGTTCACGAATTGGAGTAAGCAGTCATGGAGATAGTCTTTGGCTGCTAGACTTCTGAGTTAAAACTTCTTAATCCTGCAGAAGTTAGGGTTAAGATATGTTGGGTTTAGTCACACTCTTTAAGATGAAAGAGTCTTACAGAGAGGTTGATTCCTCTGGTACAACAAAATAGGGAGCTATTTAGTTTTGGGGGGACCTGTGTGGGGTCATTGCCAACATGACTGCCAAGGAGTCTGCAGAGAATTATTGCTCACCCTAAAAATAATTATTTTTCTTCTTATTACATAAAATTGTGGGTACATTCTAGAAAATGTGAATATGCAGGCAGAGACAGACATCCATTCCCATTCAGCTCCACTTGCCCCACTGGTGAGTACCCTTGTCATGGCACCATCTGTGCAGCCGTGCACACAGCCCTGAGGGTAAAGCCGTGGCTCGGGGCTGCAAAGCAGGGCTCAGCTGAGGGGAGATGTGGCACCAGAGAGACAAGGGCAACACTGCCCCTGTCACATTCGACTTGTGTACCATCAGAGCCTCCTGGGAATAGAGCCACATTCCTGTATTCCCTCATAAAAGCGAGCAACGCAAGCAAACAAAAACACTTATCAAATTTGTCAAATTTTGATCGAATTGATTTGGGGAAATTGAGAAATTACAGGGGCACCAAAAAATAAAAAGGAGAAGAAAGAAAGATAAAAGAATAAAAGCAGCAATCATAGTTTCCGTTATTAAGTGTGTGCCTCTAATATTCACACATGTAATGTCTACATGTAAGCATGTCTATTACACACATGATTTATAACCTATGAAAATGTACACTGTGAACATGTGAACAGCTTTCTGACATTTATTTGTCTTCAAACTAACAGTGATTCTCCATCTCCCACCAGCTTCTCTGCACTCCTCTTCTGTGGAGGGTTTACATCACAATTATGCTCAGCTCCAACTTCATTGTGTCCCTTGTGGTGGAGGTAAGTGCCCTCCGGCTTCTGATCACTGTGGGTAGGGATGGACGGGGCATTCTTTGGGAGTCTGAAAAAAGGAACAGCCTTAGAGGATAAGAGTCAGCAGTCCAAGAGGCTCCCTGCCCTGGTGACATGAGCAATGGTGCTTTCCTCTAGTGAGCTCCAAACAAGGTGTTAATTTTCTCATCGACATGGTGGACCTGGAGAGAATGGGATTATGATGTCTAAGGACCTGTTCGTTTCTAAAATCCACAAGTAGAGAACTGAATTTGTTTTTTTGAAATTACGTATGATTCACATACTACAAAATTCGCCTTCTTAAAAAGTGTGCAGCTCACTGAGTTGTGCAACCATCACCACTAATTCCAGAACATTCTCATCACCCCAGAAGAAATCCTGTACCCATTAGCAGTCGTTCCTCATTCCCCCTTCCCCCTTCTTCACCCCTTGGCAACCAGTAATTTACTTTCAGTCTCCACGCATTTACCTATCAGGACATTTCACATAAAGGGAATCATAGAATATGTGGCCTTTTATGTCTGGATTCTTTCACTTAACAATGTCTTTTACTTTACACATGGGAAATAAGATTCATAGTGAGCTTTTCTTAGATTTGATTCTTCATCTCCAATTTACTCCATTTCCTCAGTGAAATGAGTTTGTGGTCTCCTTTCTTTGGCTATGTGGTTCACTCTCCTCCTTCAGCGCTGTTATTTAGACCAAATCTTCATTCTTCAAAGCCTCCTGGCGAACAGGGGTCACCGTTAGAAAAGACATCTGTGTCAAAGGGGAGGTGAGCATCAGATTCCATCCGTTCCCAGTCTGGGTGGCAATGTTTCCAGTGGCAAACACAGCCTTATGCCAGTGAGGGGGGAATCCCTGGAACCTGACTTCTCTGCAGCACCTTCCTTAACAGGTAGGGTAAAAACCACACAGGAGACAGTGGCAGAAAAGAACATAGAATTAAGGTACTAGAGCCTCTCTCTGTGTGCATATCCAGGACTTCTCAAACTTGAGTGGGCATCAGAGTCACCTGGAGGGTTTATTAAAACCCAGGTTGCCCAGCCCTTCCCCTAGCATTTCCGATTCAAAGGTCTAGAATAAGCACAAGTGTTTGTCAGGTGATTCTGATACTGCTGGTGGAGGGACCACACTGTGAAGTACCGTGCTAACCTGTGTGGTCTCCAAAGCCACCAAATTAATGAGAGGGTCGCATGAGTGTCCTCATACCCAGCTGCAGAAGGATGAACCTTGCCCTTTAAAGGATAATCTTATGTTCGTACCTTGTCCCTGTCAGTGATCACATTATTTCTTCTGCCTGGTATAGCTTCCCCCAATATCTCCTTATGGGAATGCTATTCCATCCTCTATGGCACAGCAGTAGTAGTATCGTCTTCATGAATCTTTCCCAAAGCCTGGATGGGTGAGTCAAGTAACAGTGGTTTAAACAGTCAAGATATTTATTGTCTCACTTAACCGGAAGATTCGAGGTAAGTGGCCATAGAGTTGGTTCAGCAACTCAGTGGTGTCATTGGGGATCATCAATCTTTCTCTCTTCTGCCTCCCCATCTTTAGATACGGGCCTTTCATATTTGCGTGTATTGCTTATGGTGTCCAGATAGCTTCCGCATCGCTGAGCATTACCTGTGTTTTGATGCAGGAAAAAAAAATGGAAGGAGAGGCACCAGCAAGCTTTTCTTCCCTTAAGTATGAACCTTTTATAAGGAAACAAAGTCATTTTCTAGAGCCACCCTGCAGACTTCCTCTTATGCCTCATTGGTCAGAACTGTGTCTTATTGTCATCCTGAGGAGAAAAGGATTCTGGGAAAGTGGATCTATGCCAAACATTAGACAGATTTGCTGACATTGTGTGTGAGTTTTTTCCTCTTAGGTGGGCAGGAAAAAGTTGGGAGGATTGTGCTATAGGTAATCGAGCAACAAAGTCTCCCATAATCCTCTAGCAGGAAGCCATTCGAATGTCACCATGTTTGCAGATAAAAGAAAGCATAAGCCGGAAGTAGTTCACCTGGGTTGGAATCCTTTCTTGCCGCCTGACTCTGGGCAGCACTTGCAACTCCACTTCTCTATGTCTCCGTTTTCTCATCTGAAACGCCGTGATAATAAGGGTACCTAACCTTACAGGGTTACTGTGAGCATGAAAGGTGAACACAGAAAAGCATGTAGTAAATGTTTGATAAATATAAACTATTATCATTATGTTATCTCTTGTGATACTTAGCATTTCTTAGTTTGTATCTATCAGTCATGCAGGCTTTCATTTGTTCATTCACTCCACAAACATTTGTTGACCCTGTGCCATGACCTAGGGTGCAATACGAGGCAGATCCTGATGATGGAGGGGTGCTGCTCACAGTGTACAGCAAGCAAGAGGACCAGTGCTACAGTTATTTGTGTGTAGATTGTGTAAATGGCGCTGGCAAGAACTCATCTCAGTGTCTACAGTGTCTAAAACCTTGCTTTATTCTAATAGAAGCTGCGTAAAGCTTTGTTCAATTATTAAATGTTAAGAAGTGATGCTGCTCGCCTCCAGCAGGTGGAGAGGATAATTTGACACTCATGAAAGATTAAGTTTCTCCTTTGTTTCTCGAGTCCACTGAGAAATGGAGACCGGCGTAGATGTTCAGTGGGGGTTTCCAGCAGCTTTCACACTGAGAAATGATGCTGTGGGGTCCTAGCTCTCACCCCCAGGCTCCTGCATGGCAGTCTTCACTTATTTGAAGTTACCTTCTGCTGTCAGTAGGCATTCAGGAACAAACCAAAGCCATTTGAGTCTGTGGTTGAAGGAAGATGTAATGGAGAATTACAAACACTAAGATTTCATGCCCTATGAGGTGAGCAGAGTAGGTAAAGACCGCAGGCTATCACGGATGCAGCAAGATGTTTTCCTCACATAGCTCTAGGTATATCTGACAGGAGATACTAAAGATTGGTGGTTAGCCTGTGACAAAGATGGTCCAGAGAGGTTTCAAGGGACAGGCATGGGGGATGGCTGGCCTCCTGTTGCACAGTTCCAAATATTTCCTGGTCTGCTGAGAGGACTAAGACTATCCCTAATCTTAGAGCAGTTTTGAATGGGATCTTATCCTCACCTTGCTTTCTCATGATCTAACCTCCAACTGAAAGTCATAGGAGCTAATCTGGATAGCTTTAATCCTTCTCGTTTTTATTACTTATGTGTTTGTGTATATATTTGTGTGTATATTTGTATGTGTGAATTATTTTAGTAGCCAATCTGAAGAGCTTGTGTGGTGAAGTTTTTGTTTGTTTGTTTTATGTTTTTTGTTTTGTTTTTTTTTTTTTTAGAAATCATATTTCTTCAAGGGTTTCCTTTTGTTTCTAGTTCTACATTTAATTTATAATGTAGAGTGACAGAACAGGTTACTTCTCGGTCCTTCAGTTTCCCAATCCAGACCAGCAAAGTGAGACAGGCCTTTATACTTCTAGAATTGTGATAACACTCAAGGCATGTCTTATAGCACTAAAGTCTCTCTGTGTGTGTCTGTATCTGTGTTTGGTTTTGTTTCATTTTGCTTTTTTGTTTTTTTGTTTAAAACCTGATAAGGTATCCTAGAGGTAAGTTAGACTTTAAGACCAGTAATTGGATAACTATGATCCTGCCCTATTCCAGCTCGATGGAGAACTACTGTTCTCTTTTTAATTAAGAAGAATGAAACAAAAAACAAAAAAGCAACTTGCTGTGGGAAAGTAATAATAAGTGGGGCTGAGTACAAAATGAAAAGGTAGAATAACAAGTCTGGCTAGGTGAGCCCTGAAGTTTACAAGATGCTCTTGAGATGGCTGGGTGGGTCTTTAACAGCCTGCTAACACATGATCCATTTTTTGAGACAGAAAGATTCAGACTAGCTGTTCTCTATTATTTCCATTGGCAATGGGACTCCAATATCAAAGATGGGTGGAATTTAGGAAAACTATTACCCTGGCAAAGGTCCTTGTAGAATCCCATAAAATTGATTCTTCCAATCTAGCAAAGATACCACTGATAGACACCAAAATGAGTTCTCATTCTGTGGAACAGCAAGCTTCTCATATTTTTTGTTTTTCTCAAGATAACTTCTAAGATGGTTAACTTTTATGACTTACGATAAAAATGAAAAAATAACACAATAACCTCTTATTCACTCTGTATTATAACTTGAGATCTGTTTGAGGTTCAGTCTAACTCATGAAATAAAATGGCAGTCCAAAATGTTTCCAAAGAGACATATCTTCTGTTATCTGCATTGTACTGAAATAGTTGTAGATGAAAGAGGCCACAGTGAATAGGGCCACAGTACATAGCTTATTGTCTTATTTATTTATTAAATTTTTTTTTGATGTTTATTTATTTTTGAAGGAGGGGGAGACAGAGCATGAGGGAGGAGGGGTAGAGAGAGACAGAGACACAGAATCTGAAGCGAGCTCCAGGCTTCGAGCTGTCAGCACAGAGCTCAAACCCATAAACCACGAGATCATGACCTGAGCCAAAGTAGGAGGCTTAACTGACTAGGCCACCCAGATGCCCCCATAGCTATTTGTTAAGTAAATAATTCATAAAGGTGGTAAAGGGAGGCATCTATACCATGCCCTGCCCTACATTGTAAGGAGAGTTACACAAAGAAGGAATTATTTCTAATCACTGAAGCTCAGATAAGATAACTGATTTGTCCATAGATGTCAGAGCTGGAACTTGAATCCAGATCTGTCCAGGTGTAAGACTGTGGCCCACATTCCAATTTATTGACCTGTATTCGGGACTATGCAGTCATATGGCAGGGCACACCAAAGCCACATCTTTCTATAGGGTAATTCCATGGGGTGTGGTAGGGAGTGGACTGCAGAATTTGAATGATTTTAAATTTAATTTATATATGAGATTCAAAAGGAATTTCACCCTCGAGGCAGACTACTTCAAGCTATGTTTCCAGATTCTTAAAACTGGGAACTCTCTCTTTTCCCAGAAGAGCTCCTTGAGTGGAAAAGCTTGAGAGGCTGAGACCTATCTCATGAAACCACATTGGATTTGTTCGTACAGGCCTCAAGTTTTTTGTCAAGCTGGATCTAACAGCTAATGTGGTAGCTTCTCTGTATGGTCTATGGAGGACCATAGCCAACCTCTGGTTGTAAAGAATAACTCTCTTATTTTGCAAGAGGCCATTATTGAAAACCAAGCCCTGTGGACAACATTCAAAAGGTGTTTTGGCTATCAATCAAAAAGCCAGTATCGGATATGGCAGAGGGCCTTGGCAGATGACCCCAGCTGGCCCCCGCTAAACCAAACGTCCTACTCTGACATGCCAGAGTGTGGCAGCAGGGTGTCTTACAGCAATCCGGTGTTTGAGAGCAATGAGGAACAACTCTGAAGCCAAAGTGATCTCTAAGGTGATAAAGCATAGAAACAATGACAAAAGGGACCAGTTTCAGTAATTTTCAAACAATGGGACTCTTACAAAATCAGCTGGAGTTTTTGGAATAAAAAAACCTATCCAATCACGGTCGCAAATTCGTTTACCTGATAAAATACTTTCTACAGAGCAGAACACTGCCCCCAGAAGAGTGCCTTCCTCTTGATTCTGAAAGTATTGATGGTGTTGGTGAATCAAGAGTGAGCTAACGATGGCAATCAGCCCAGAGACTGGGAGGCTAAAGGACAAGGAGAATATATACTCTCTTTTCTTAGGTAACATTTTTTAAATGAATTCAAAGTAGCACTATGTGTAGCCATAGAATTGTAACATGTGAAGGATCACCTTTGAATTCTTATTTTATTGATGGAAAAACAAGTGCATGAGAGCCATTATACCAGTCTTCACTGTCTGGTTTCCTTTCCTGCATAGTACTTTCAGAGTTGAGACATTTTCTTCTGCTTCTGGCCTTCCCCTACATATTTGGAAGGATGGGCTAAGCTCATGCTTCAGTAACAAACAAGTCCCTTATCTCAGTGGCTTAACACACAAGAGCTTCTTTCGTGGTCCAGGTGACTCTGTAGACTAGCTCTCCTCAGTGGTGACTGCTTCAATCTGTCAGCTCCACCGGCTGAAAACAAGTACTCCATGTTCACTATGATGGGAAAGGAAGAGACTGGAGAAGGCACAAAGGCTTTTCACTGCCTCACCCAAAAAGTGGAACGCCTCTCTTCCACTACTCATATCTCATTAATCAAGGGTTTGGCAAAGGAGCTGGGAAGTACAGTCTCCTGTGTTTAGGGCTGGTTTCATGGGCACATGACCTGTGCAGTCACCTGGGGCCCCATGCTTAGAAGGGCCCCACATTTGGTTTAATGCTTTGCTGCTGCCATCTCGAAATTCTTAATTTTTGATGCTCTTTGATACATGCTACTTTAGTTTCTCTCCCAGGAACCCGAGCTGGACCAACTACATAATTTGTGGGGCTGAGTACAAAATGGAAATTATTTTTGAGAAAAATTAGTCTTGTACCACAACATTATATGTTATCAATTGATGTAAGTGCTTATGCAATCTACACATTTCTTAAGTTTGAAAAGGCTTCAATTTTCAGGAAACAGAAATTGCCCTTATTTTATCACTATTACAATTTTGTTATCTCGGATTCATTTAGCATAGAAAACATCCAGATTTCTGTTAGCTCAGCAAACAACTATGAGTTTTAGGAAAACATCCACAGATAGTATTTTAAAGCAAAAGCAAAATTTTCATTACAAACCTCAAATCCTAGGTGAAGGTTCTGGATGGGGGAGTGTCCCAAGCTGGCTTTTCTCCTTATCAATAGCCTCTGCAAGCATTCCCTTCCCTGGCTGAATTCCGGAGCATGGCTGGAGGCTCTGTGGCTGCAGATAATTCTGGAAACACAGTGTTTCTCAGCCATGAAAGTATCTTGTTGCTTCTGGTTTTAAAATAGGGTGTGAAGAATCATGTAAATAGGCTGCAGAATCATTGTCTTCCTTGGTACAGAAAGAAATGTTTCCTTTTACAAAGTTAGCCACAGCAGAGATATGGTAGCTCTGAATGTCTTTTCTAAAACTCGTAGTTTTCTCATTTTTCAACATGGCAGGCTGGAGATGGTCTACAACCTAGTCCTGGGCAAGGGCATTCCCACCTAGAAGATCCCCTTACCAGGTGCTGTCACCTCTCTTGTCTCATTTGCATTGCACGATTCACTCAGACTCAGGCAAGGAACGGCTTATCATCCACTTTTACACGTGAGGAAACTGAGATTCAGAGTAAGGAGAGCAGACCCAGGCCTCAGACACAGATCTCCTGAGCAAACCTTCTGTTGTTTCCAAATACCTCCTAATTACAAAGCTCCAGCAGGGCTGGGTGTTTGGGGTGATCTCACAGTAAAACAAAGAATAGGTTTCTTATTCGCCAGGTGGAAGGAAGCAACCTTTTGCTAATACCAGGGCCTAATGTTCAAATGAATGCCAGGCATCCTGCCAAGCTTGGGCTAGAGGCAGGTTAAAAACAAAACAAAACTAAAACCCATGAGTGTCTGTCTGTCTTTCTGAGACTCTGAGTTGCTCTTACCTTGGTCCTAAGTTCCATCCTCAGTGATTCAACAAGACCGGCAGGAAAACAGAGAGGGAAGACTCCATTTCCTCACCAGCCAAACAATCCTAAAATCTTTGTCAAAAGAGACTTATTCTGAAGACTGTACTTGAAGTTAACTGTAACTGAGAGGTAGTGAGAAAATGCTTTACTTGAAAAAATGGGGTTGGGGGGTATTGTCAAGGGATGTGAGAGTTGTTTTCAAATACTTGAAGGGTTCCTGTGGGAGAGAAGGCTCCCACCTGTGCCTGGTGGCACGCTCAGTGTGTAAAGGGCACAGTGGGAATGGCTTCAGGCTGACACGAAGACCACTGCCCCAACAGCTCAAAAAGCAGTGGAAGCTGGTGACCCATGAGGTGTGTGCCCCATGACATTGACAGTACAAGGGGATGGATATTCAGAGACCGAGTAGAGGTGGAAGTCAACTATCCGATGGAATTCAATTACCTACCAGATCCTTTTCAGACTTGATATGCACATGTCTCAATCTTATGCTGTGATGTGAACCATTTACTGTCACTGCCCACATAGAATATCAGGCTGCCTATTGTGGGGAGACGGGCTGGGGAGGACAGATTTATAGCCTTGTGAGGTCCCACAGTCAAATGGGCTTGACTGCTCTGTACCTTGGAAGGTGGCTTTGGTTGGGGATAAGATTCTAGAAAACAGGTGCCCACTGATGGGTCCTGACCACCAAACTGACAGCTGGGACATACTTCTGATGTGTGTGTTTTCATAGAAAGAGCTGCTTGAAAAAAATCAGTAAAGAAAATGTGGGAGAATGTGCCAAACCTGAGGTCAGAGTACCTGCGCCTGATACGCTTGTCTGACCAGGACTTGGAGGAGAAAAGAACACAGTCATCTGATCCACATCATTTAAAAGGTCCCCTGTATGTTCGCTCCAAGGTACGCAGCTCTGACCCACAGAGAGGAACTCTGGCTCTGGGTTCTTCTCACGAAACATGTAATGATCTGCGAATGGAAATATGTCTCTGCCATCTGTACCCTCTGAGCTCATAGAAGGGTGCGTGTGCACACTTGCAGATGCAATGACTAGAAAAGCAAGTATTTATTCAGAGTCCTGTATTTAGTTTATGCTGTAATAAGTCATTCTGTGCAAAAGAGGCAAGCATAATCTGTAATTCTGGTGTTATAAAATCAACCTTTTTCCCTTTCTGCAGTGGGGTATTTCACTGTGGCTAATACTCCAGGAATGTGGAATCAGAATCACATCTTTACAAAGTTTTAGACATTTCCTAATGCTGTAGACACCATTATTCCCCACTTGGTAACAGGGCACTACCGTCTACAAAAACTTTTGCACTCATTCTCTTGTTTAAGCCTCAAGACAATCTAAAGAGGAAGGCAGGGCAAGAATTACTATCCTCCTTCTTTTGATGAGGTATCAGACCCTCCAAAAGTCTCAGTAACTTGTACAAGGGCATGTAGGAGCTGGAGCTGCGTTCAGATGCAGGACTTCTGCCAATGAGTTCTCTGCTCTGTCACTCTCCCATGTTTCTCCTGGATGAAATGTTTGTAGCATTGAAGAACAAGAAGGCAATCAAAGCAAGGTAACCATCCAGTGGACTGCCGTGACAAGTGTAATTGCTTCCAAAAAGAGATTTTAGTTCTCTTGAATTTGATCATCAGTCACAGAAAGGTCAACTCCCATCGCTGAGGAGTAAAACCCAATAACCAGAGCCCTACAGCCTATTTTGTGGGAGCAGATATAGCTCTGGTTTGTGATTTCGGTCTCCAGAAGCAGAAACCTATATCTTTGCTTGAATTTTGCTCGGTCTCCACTTTGTCCAGCATTTTCGAGTCATATGGACTCTGTCTTGGCTTTAGGCTAACCTCCCTTACGCCATTCAGTAGCTCATTATTGCCAGCACTCGGTAACTCACTCCAGGCATACAGGGACTTACTTTCCCAACCCGATACATTTGCTCATGCTGCTTTCTCTTTGGGGGCATTGATAATTCTTACTCTCATCCCCATACACCCAAATCCCACCCATTCTCAAGACCTAGTTAGAATGCCACCTGATCTGCAAGCCAGAAGGGAGATCTCTTCTGTCTACACACTGCTCGCACTCCACAAATATTTCCTTTGTGTGGCAGGCACCTCTTTTGATCATGCATTATGGTCCTGTGCCATTTTGAATTCCTCCAACTCCCACCCAACTCCACTTTAACTAGAGTGCACATTCTCTGAGGGTAGGGACCAAGCCTGATTCTTCTCATCTGCCTACTCGGCACCCAGCACAGGGCAGTGGTTGGGGCTCGGCAAGCAGCTGTGGCATGATTGAATAAAAAATATAATCACTAGGACATTTTGTTGATTTATTTTTCCTCCTTTGTCTGTGAACATCTGCTTACCATGCAGTACAAAGAAGCTGAACTAAAACAATAGGACTATGAATAAAAACACAAAGTGCAAAGTATAGTGATTCCAACATGGAAGCTTCATCAGTCCGGCTGCCCATTTACATGGCAGAGTGCGGAGGTATGCTGTGGAGTTAGATGGGTTAGGCATGTGTTGCAAAGACACTCTCAATGTGTAGGGGACCCAAGGAGTGAATGTGTGTGCAGGGACAAAAGCTCTCTCAGGGATATGCTCAACCCAAGGGGAGGGAAAACTGGGGCAGGGCACTTTGTT
The DNA here is from genome assembly GCF_018350215.1 of Panthera leo. Classification (NCBI taxonomy): domain Eukaryota; kingdom Metazoa; phylum Chordata; class Mammalia; order Carnivora; family Felidae; genus Panthera; species Panthera leo. The sequence continues at coordinate 19,781 of NW_024962223.1, read as the reverse complement.
TAAAAACCAAGGGACAAGGTTTTGGAGGACAAGGGAAGTTTGAGTACGACTGGGTGTGTATTCTCTCTGTTCTCTGGCTTCACCCTAACTTTCAGAACTTTTGCAAGGACTTGGGAAGCTGTGATGGAGAGAGAGGGAGGGCAGCGAGGGAGAGAGAGAAAGAGAGGAAGAGCTAAACCGTCCTGTGTTCTGTGTGTCACAGTGCAATAAAAGGCGGGTGGAGAGAATCCTGACAGTGTCGTGGCTGTGGGAGCACAGATGCGTGTTGCTAATGGCTGATCGTATCATGCACAGACACATAGGTAACAAGTAACATGGACAGTCTGAGCATGTCTCCAAATGGCTAAAGGAGATAGAAAGTGCCTGAAGGGGATGGAGAATGGACAAGTGACACAGAGTGGCCATGCGGTCACAGAAGTCTGGGGACCCTGGCAACCAATCTCAGGGTCAGACAAGGCCCACAGAAGCCTCGGGCAGGAGCAGAGATCATCTCAGAGTGGTGACTTGTGGTACCTAGAGCCAAGGCCGGTGGCAGGAGGGGAGAGCATGCTGTGAGTAGGAGCCCTACAAGCAGCATCACTTGCAGAGGGCTTCTGTGGAAATTCTCAGTGACTCAGGAGGGACTTCAGAGTGGTAGGCCATCTGGGATCCAGGTTGTTCCAGGTTTATGTAAGCAGAAAACATAACTTATAAAGATAGGAAAGATTCCTCCCCCCTAAGTGAATGCTTATTTAGTGGAAGTCCATACAGGAACATGTAGGAGGGATACACTCTGAGAAAGCTCCACAGAGCCCTAAAGCCACTCTGTCCGTGGCCTGCATATGGACAGAACAAAGCACAAGAGGAGGTGACTGCACAACTGGCTGGATCCTGTGGTCTGAAAGCTGAGCCAATTCTTTCCTCACCTAACCCAAGGCTAGCCTTGAGAATTTGGTGAAATTGACAGTCTTAAGAATCAAGCCACCATCCATGACTAATTGGAAACCGGTTTGATTTGAGGCTAATTTTGTAGGTCTGGATCCTCCCTAAATGGATCCCAGACACTGATTTGGTCTGGATGCCAAGAGTCGTAGTTGGGAAAGGCCAAATCTTTGTGTATCCACCCACAGCTCTGCCTAGCACAGTGGGGAAAGTTCACAAGTGTCCCAGAGAAGAGTGGGATGGCTCCAGCCAGCAGGAGTCTGGGCGTGCACCTGAGGCTGGGGTGAGGGCAGAGCTGGCTTTGTTAGCACAGCAGTCATGCCAGCTGAAGTCATTGGCTCTTATTCAGAGCCCCATGTCTGACCACATTACCAGTAACCACAGTACTTGGTACTCGTACTTGGTACAGTACTCGGATAGAGAAAATCAACCTCAAATTTCCTTCTGGGCAATGGCATATGTCAGTTAAGAGTACGAGCTTAGGCGTCACACCCTTCTGAACTCTAATCCAGACTTTCCTGATTTGCGACTTGAGCAAATTAGTCACTGTGTCTACATCTTGACTATTGGCACGTGAATATTATTTTCGCCCTTCTTCATAACTGCAGATGTCAAAGAAAATTAAATGTGGCAATAGTTTCTTTTCCTTCATCTCTAAAACTTTAAGGAGGGTCCTTAAGTCTTGGCCTGGCACATAGTATATCTCTTCAGTGTGTTGTGTGAATCAGTAAAGGAGGATAAGAGAATATGCATAAATGAAGAAGGAACGAACTAACGAACACACAATTCTAGGACTTGAGTGTAATTCTAGTTTAATTAAAACGTAATTATCCATAATTGACTATTTAAAATTATTCTTTTTTATGTAGTCTGTTGATTCTTATTTATTTATTTATTTATTTGTTGTTATTTTTTAGGTGTCTATTTATTTTTGAGAGGGAGAGAGAGAACATGAGCAGGGGAGGGGCAGAGAGAAAGAGAGAGGGAGAGAGAGAATCCCGAGCTGGGTCCACACTGTCAGTACAGAGCCAACTCCAGGGCTGGATCCCATGAGATCATGATCTGAACTAAAGGTGCTTGATCTAAGAAGCTACCCAGGTAGCTGAGCTACCCATGTGCCCCTGATTGTTACGTAAAATGAGGTAGAGAATGACCTACTTCCAGCCTTGGTTTATAGAATCAGTCACTTGCAATTCAAAAGAGTCAACTTTATTTTTAGACCTCGTTTTGTGGCCTTGTCATCCCAGCATATGACTATGGTGAAGGCTTTTTACAGTTGGTCCTTCAAGTCTACTGGATCTTGAAATGAGATGCAAAGACCTGCGTAAGGGAGTCCAAGTTGGGGCATATTTATAGGTAGTGTTTAGTTGGCCTCTTGGCCATCCTATTATGTGTTAGCTCACTCTATCCAAGAAATAGTTCCCAGCAATTTATAGGCTTCCTGTGGAACCTTGTCCCCAAACTTGAGCCATCGTGAAAATCCCCAAGTTGCTTATTAGGAATAAAGTCCTGGGCCCAACCTCACGCGTACTCACTCAGAATCTCTGAGGTGAGTCCAGAGGAGTTGTATCTTTAGCAAGCTCTCCAGGTGATTCTGATGATGAATCAGGTGTTGGAACTGTGATCCTAAAAGAATAACTTAGATTGTCCCTAAATGTGCTATCTTGCCCTTGTCCCCATAGAGATAAATCTACTTTTTTCCTGACAACTCCAGCAGTGGGGAGAGAACTTTTTTTTTTTTTTTTGGTGTAATTCCTTTGGAAATACTGTGTTTATCACCCTGCATTCTGTACTCCATGTTATAAAAGACCCTGGTGGGAAGAAACCCCACTGACCGACTTCTCTCCCTTGAGGTGAGTCCAGTTATCCCTGCTCTTTGTTAAAACTCTAAGTCCTCTGTTCTTTTCTTTTTTAATTTTTTTAATGTTTATTTATTTTTGACAGAGAGAGACACACACACACACACACAGCATGAGTGGGGGAGAGGCAGAGAGAGAGGGAGACACAGACTCCAAAGCAGGCTCCAGGCTCTGAGCTGTCAGCACAGAGTCCGACATGGGGCTCGAACTCACAGACTGCGAGATCATGACCTGAGCAGAAATCGGACATTCAGCCAACTGAGCCACCCAGGTGCCCTTGATTTTTTTCATTTTTTAATGTTTGTTTATCTTTGAGAGAGAGAGAGAGAGAGAGCAGGAGTGCGGGAGGGACAGCGAGAGAGGGAGACACAGAATCTGAAGCAGTCTCCAGGCTCTAAGCTGTCAGCACAGAGCCTGACTCAGGGCTTGAATCCACGAACTGGGAGATCATGACCTGAGCTGAAGTGGGACGCTTTACCGACTGAGCCACCCAGGCTCCCCCATTCCCTATGTTTGTAATCATCTGGCCTCATCCAGGCTGTTTTCTTCCCAAGGAAGCCTCCTGGATTGACAAATATAATTGAAACCCTGATCTTTGAGTGGAGACAACATCATTTTCAGAAATGCTATTGCCCTTCTGTTCAGCATCCATCACTGGTCTCAGTGGTCATCAGCATTGTCAGTAGCATGAGGGAGGCAGGAGTGGGGGTTTAGTGTTCACCATGGTAGTGATCTGACAGCACCGGGGCATTTTTGGCCACTAGTCAGATTCCAGTTGGTGACTTACCTGACAAATACAGTTAACACTTGACAATCATTCTCACTGGCATTTACTGTGCTCAGCTGACAAGTCGTGCAAGTGGCAGTCGGTGTAGATTTGTTATTGTGACCAGTCATCAGGAAAGCCCTCCCAAATATCAAATTACACAGACATTCTGTTCTTACGCAGCTACTAAATACACAGAGTACCCTGGACAATGTGGCATAAGTTTTGGCAAGCTTAAGGTCCTTGACAATAGTCAATCCATTTCCAGCAGCATAAAATAAGTTACGACTTCTCTTGGAAAGTTTTTAAAACCTTAGGCAGAAAAAATGGTAAAACTAAACTCACGTTTTATGGAAAATTTTACAGCAGGGAGAAAAGAAATTGGAGGCCTTGAGGTGAGGTTGCTGGGTAAAAGCCAGGTGAGGGCATGGGAAAGTGAAATCTGCTTATATAGCCGGTGGTTTCCTTCCCCCCAATAGAAATGGGCTGATGGTACCTACGTAGATTCAGGGGATACAAATACCAGGAAGCCTTAGTTCTTTCCTGAAGTTGGGTTCCCAGAAACAGACACCGGGACAGGGATTTATGTGCAAATATTTTATTAAGGAACTGTTCCAGGAGAAACTGGTAAAGTAGTGGAAGAAGAGACAAGTAAGAATGTGATTTTTGGCAAAGTGTTAACCTCAACCTGATGCTGCCAGGGAGCTTGGGAGTGCACACTTCACCTCAGTGTCCTAACTCTTGGCGAGGGAGAAAAGGCTCAGACTCAGCCTTCATCATTGGCTCAGGACTGCTTGGGGAGAGTGGGGGTGGGGAGTAAATTCCAGGCACTTTGGGGTCTTTGCTGGGACAGGCAAAAGGGCTCAAAGGCAATCCTCTGCAGAGAATGGCCAATGCAGGTCATTAGAAGAACATGCAAACACCTGTTGAGGCTTCAAAGGCATCCACAGGGATTTAAACAGACCACAGATAGTATCTGCTCTAGTTCTGTTTTCCACTCTGCCAATGACTATCCTAAAGGAAAAACTCTGTACGCATCTGCCCAATCTGAAACATGGAATATTGTAAAGCAGATTCTCTAGGCAGGGACAGAGTGATTTATTCATTTACACATTATTTATTGAGCACCTACCATATCTGCCACTCCCTGAACTTAATGCTGGGATTTGAAGAACGGTCCTTTCCCTTGAATGTGGTAAGAGTTTTGTTACTGACTTATGTATAAAATGCTATGGGAATGGACCCCAGAGCAAAGTTGGTGAACCCACGGGCCACGAGGGCTACCAAACCTGGACGTATAAACCATTAGGAAAATATAATCGACTCCATAACAGATTAAGTCAATTAATACTTATTCAATTACTGAAGATACAATACTTTTAAAATCACAGCATAAGCAAGTGCATGAGCAAAAATAACTTTCAATGCTCCACACCAAATTATGGTATCTGCAATGCATCTGAAGCTAATTTTTTAACTCTTTTTAATGTTTATTATTGACAGAGAGAGAGAGAGACAGAGCATGAGTGGGGGGAGGGGAAGAGACAGAGGGAGACACAGAATTCAAAGCAGGCTCCAGGCTCTGAGCTGTCAGCACAGAGCCTGACGCGGGGCTCGAACTCACAGAGTGAGAGATCATGACCTGAGCCAAAGTCGCACGCTCAACCGACTGAGCCACCTAGGCGTCCCAACTAATTTTATAATCAAAACCAAGAAGATCCTAAGGTTTGATGCAGGCTCTCATACTTGACCCCCATGAGGGCCATGGAAGAGCTGGCCCAGCTACCTAACTTGTGTCTCTGTCCCCTACAGAGGGCAGCTGAATGGGCAGCCAGGCCTGGAACAAGAGCAGAAATGAGAACCTCATGAATCAAAGTCAGTTGTAAGTGGGGGAGGTGGAATACCTTTTCCCCCTTGCTTCACATTCTCTAATCAGAAATCCTTGAGCTGCCTTGTTTTCTACTATAAGTTCAGATATTCTAACAATCAGTGACGATCAAACATAACTTCTGGCAACAGATTCTGAATCATCCAGTTTCTACAGGAGGAAGACACCTCAAAGGATCTAGCTGAGCAGTGAATGGTTAACATATCAATGACTAGTTGGAACTGAGCTTGTGGATGAAAGATGAGCTTGTCAAAGCCCTTTTGTGACATGGGTCACAAGAGCAGCTGGAGGAAAGCAGAAAATACAGATTTAGATTCTGGAACTTGACTCCAGTAGTCTGAGCTCAAGGGCAGGGTTTGAGGCTCATTCAGCTCTAGATTCTCATTTTAGGGCCTAGAACAGTGCATTGCATACGGCAGCTTTTCACCTGTGTGGGCAGAATGGAATGGAGCTGAACAGGTCGGTGAGTCATTGTACACCTCTAAGGGATGCTTTTTTGCCAACCACATAAAATCTAATTCCTTAGCTCGATCAGATTTCCATCCACTGGCTTCAACTTGGTTATCTAGTTTTTTTCTTCCAAGGCTCTTCAAAAAGAATAAAGCAAGGTACATGTTGTGAGCTGAAATATTTTTGTATAGTAAGTGCAAATTTTAGTTGATACTTGAAATATAGTGCTGACTTTGAATAATATCTTTAAAATTTAAGTTTTGTGGGTTTGTTTAAGGTTATTTATTTTGAGAGAGAGAGAGAGAGAGAGAGAGAGAAGAGAATGAGTGGGAAGGGGCAGAGAGAGAGAGGGGAAAAAAAAGAGAATCCCAGTCTGCAGGCTGTCAGCACAGAGCCTGATGTAGGGATCGAACTCATGAACCAACAGACCATGACCTGAGCCAAAACCAAGAGTTGAACAGTTAACCAAATTGCGTTCTGAGTCAGGGACTATGGGAGGAAATGAGATACTCTCTTAGTTCTATACTTCCTCTGGCTTTACTCTGAACAGTAAGTCCTTGTAAGGTCTAAGACTAGGCCTTTGAGGGGAATCATTTCTTCAGGACTCTGTGTGAGGTGAGCCTTTCCCTCCCTTTCCTTTTGCATTTCCTCATCCTGCTCCTCCCTCCTCTCCTGTCTCTGGAAGCCTTACCTTATGGCATATGGTGGTGACAACTTCTTGTCATTAGTAAAGAGTTTTCCTTCGGGGTTCACACGATGAACTGTGTTTTGCTTCCAGCCACAGGGGATCAAGAATCTGCTGCCTTCAGATAGAAAGGATCTGAGAGTCCTAACGTCCCAATGTCCCAATGTAAGTTATCACCTCCTGAGCACTATGGCTGTGCAGCATGGAGGAAGTCATTCCTACTAATGCTGATGTGCCTTCTCGCACCAGAGATCCTTTCACCCTTGCCCCACTTCCCTGCTACACACATAAACACAACTGGCGACTCTTCCACACGTGGGCCTGCAAGGGGCTGGCTAAGCCACAGGAGTGTGACTGGCTTTATCTGGCTTATGGACATCTGACAGTGGATCCTTTGACCTTTGTCAGTTGCAGATCCTCTGGGAGTTAGTGTTTAAGGCAGATGTGATTATTTTCTCTGCAGAGCATGTCCTCTGGTGGCTGAAGCAACAGCTCAGTACTTACAAAACCTCAAGAGTATCTAATACAAACTTTGACCTGGTGACTCAATTATCTGTATGGTGAGCAGGCCAAATGTCAGCATGCACACCGCTAGGGCTCGGAAGCTCATGAACTGTGGGCCATTTGTGAACAGTTGTAATTATTAGAAGACTTTATGTTGGGGAAGCCTGGGTGGCTCAGTCGGTTAAGCATCCAATACTGGGTTTTGACTCAGGTCATGATCTCACCGTTCATGAGTTCGAGCCCCACAACGGGCTCTGCACTGACAGTGCAGAGTTTGCTTGAGATTTTCCTCTCTCTCTCTCTCCCTCCACCTCTCCCTGCACTCTCTTCCTCTCTCTCTCTCTCTCAAAATAAGCAAGTAAACATGAAAAACAAAGACTTTATGTTGAATTGAAAGAATTTTCATTAGTAGAAATGTCTCAGGTCTAGCTAGTAAGGAGAACTCTTTAGCCACATACTAAGCAAAAACAAAACAAAACAAAGCAAAAGAACCCACACACGTACACATACACATGCACGGGCACACATGCAATCCACTCAAAGAATGGACCAATCAGTTTGACTTGGTTTATAAGCTCTTCCAAGCCAGGTGCACCCCTGTTTACATCTCCATCGTCATTGTTCTGTGCATCCCTTCTCTGCCTCTCTTCTTAAGTCATTGATTTCTCTTGATACCCCACACAGGATATATTTCTCACCTCTCTTGAATCTTTTCCCACATTCTGTCCTTCTGTTCTCTGGCCTAACATGTGCTCACCACCCAGCTCTATCCCCCATTCCTTCCACCTGGTTAACTTCCACTCATCTTTGCAATGTCGGCACAGATGCCACTTCCTTCAGGAAGCTGTTATCCCATTCACTCTGAGTTCTAGATCCTTTCTAATTAGGCAGATGCTCACTTGTCTGTTTCTCCCAAGCAACCGTAAACTCCCTCAGGATAGTGACTTTCCTTTTTGCCACTAAATCCCAAAGGCCTAGCACGAATGTCTGGAGTATCTGTTGTTTAACATATAATTACTGAGTAGGTGTTGAACAGAGTTGTGATGGGTGTTACATTTTTGTGTCTTTGGGCTGTAAGTAGCAGAAACCACAAACGGCAGCAGCTTTATTAAGAACACCTCATTAAGTTTGGAATAAGGTGTCTGGAGCGAGTAGTCCCAGGCTTAGTGCCATGGCTCAGTGGTATCATAAGGATCTAAGCTCTTCTATTCTTTGCTCTGCCATCATTAGCATGGTGATTTTCATTCTCCTTATGATCGAAAGATGGCTGCCATACTCCAAGCATCACATCCTCACCTATCGCTTTCAAAGGAAGGGAGTAAAAGATAGAAAATAAGCTATTTTCTCTTTTTCATCAATAGGTTCATCTTTTCCAGAAGACCTCTGTCCCTAGTTGTCTTTCTTTTGCACGTTACTGTTGAGAACTGGGTCACATGCCCACTCTTAGGTAAATCGTGACTCCTCCTGGTGCTTTCAGCTGAAGTCAGACTGCCCAGACAAAGGAGCTATTCTTTTAGCAGAAATATGAGTGAATAGTGGATGGGTAAGAAGTAAGTGACAGCTGCTCCTCAAGTCTTTGATTACGTTTTACTAAAACCCAGGACAACTTTCTCCAAATCTGAGCTCTACCTCAGATTGGTAACACTTAAAATGCCACATTTGTGATCACATATTTCTCTTTAGTGTGGGCACTTCAGCAGCCTCTCTGGCATGCAAAGCTGTAATTATTTGTTTCCATCAACCACTTCCTCCTGGGCCAGAGAGCACGTTGGATTGTCCTAAACTTCAAGGCAGCACTGGTTCCCTTGAAGGCAACCAATGACTCTCTTAGGCAGAAGAGAGAGTCAAGTGTCATCCTCTGCAGTCTTCACTCCTGGTAAGTTTTCTTCCATAGCCAAAGTGGCAAGGATTTTGCTCAGTGGATTAGATGCAATAAAAAGAAAAAAAAAAAGATAAAATTCTTTCTTATGAACAACTTAAACTTTGAGTGGATCCCAGTGCACCTATTTTTTGATAAAAATATCAAGTTCAGTGGTAATTATACAATTGTGGAAATTTAGATGATATCCCCAATAATCAGCCTTTCTAGCTCCTCCTGCATTATATGCTTATCTGAAAACTTTTTACAAACTAAAAAAAGAAAGTGAAAGGAATCAGATTATTATTAGAAACTTCTTTTTTCTTCATTAGAGTTACAATAATGGTGACGATGATTATCTTTTATTGAGTGTGACAGGTGCTATTGTTGATTTTTTACAAATATCTTAGATCGTCATATCAACTATTTAATTATTTTTGACACTTTATATATTAGAAACCTAAAATTCAGATTTTAAGTGATCTGCTCAAGCTCATCAGTAGAGCAGGTACTAGAGTTCAAGTTTTCCTGATTCCAAAATGATTGCTACATTCTCCATCATGAACCCAACTCCCCTTCCTTAGATTCTCATTGTCACCCCAACATATCCATATCCCAAAGTTCCACAGGGTTTTTATTCATCTCTAACTGGTTAATCTTTTTGCCTTGGGGTTTTAGTGAAGTGGCCATTCTCATTCATTGGTTGAGATACTTATGGGCAGTGCACGAAATTATTAATCTTTCTGGTTCAACAACTTAAGTCTAGAGCCTATCACATCTCACATCAGCAAATAAACACCAGGGAGGGGGGAAAAAAAAGAAACACACTAAGCGGATAGATGAATGGGCCAATCCTGTGGCTGAGGAGAGTATTTCCTCTCTTTTCTTTGTTAGCCTAATAGGTGAGGATTGTGGTAAGAGATTTTAAAAGCACCTGAGAAAGCAGTGACAACTAGTGACTGCTCTGAGTTCACATAAGGCTCAAGCAGCTTTGACTTTTCCCCAAAGAGTTAGTCAGGAGGGACCCTAACAAGTCTGGTTTAGATGGAGGAGAAGAGTAAGAAGGACCACCGGGCTCTGCTCAACCAAGGAGAGGAGAATGAACTGGTGAGTCTTCCCTTTTTTGGAGTACGGACTTCTCAAAGTATCTGAGGCTATGGGTAGGTGCAACTGTAGTGGTACTGGCTTCAGGAACTGCAGAGATTTAATTATTGTAAGGCTCCTTGAGATCCAAGGGCACAATTTTATAGTTGGGGAACGGGCTGAGAAGACTGTCTTCTAGATGATGGAGTTCTTGCCAACCCCATATGCATCAGACAGAATGAACTTTCCTTCTTAGACATTTTGTGGAGTATTCAGTGTATATCCCACATCGTGCTCAGGAAGGGGTCTCCCCCTCATCATCTGGGTCTCCATCTACTTGGACAAACTCAAGCAAAACCTGAAAGTTTTTTGTTAATTCTTATGTTTTTGGTATATCTGTATTACTGAAGCTCGGTGTGCTTTGGGTTGAAGTTATGCTAAAAGTATAGAGAGGTTTTAAGCACTAAGTACTAAAAAAAGAGAACATTGTGGCCTGGTATTAAGTATATATATATATTTTAAAAAGTTTTCACTTCTCCAGTTCTCTTTCCCTACTGCCTCTTCTACCAAACATATAGCCATCTTGAAAAATAATCATTAAAAGCTTAGAAACTGCAGGGTCTGTTTGGGATTAAGTTTACATTTGTCATTTTAATTGATGCTTAGAATTCAGTGATGAAGGACTTAATCCTATTTCATAGAAAGAAATCTGAGATCAAAGAGGTTAAGTAACTTGTAAAAGGTCTTCAGTCTACAAGGGACAGGCTGGAAATCGAGCCCCCTTCTTCCCCCTTCACACTCCATGCTATTCACACTGCAATAGTGTCTGCAGGTAGGCAACGAGAAAGGAGAGGAGGAGAATGGGGGCCCAGACAGAGATGGAACACTGGAGGCGGAAAGGGCCCATGAGATGTGGGTCACATAGCAGAAGGGTGTCAGTTTCCTGCTTGGTCTTCCAGTTCCCCATGAGATCTGTGGGAAATCCACACCCACCCTCTCTCCACACCCTTCTTTGTTAACCTAATAAAAATAAGTGATTTCACGTACACCTACACTGTTCAAGAAGGCAGTCCCTGGTCATACATGGTTCTTGAATGCTAACAAAATAGTGGGACAAAAGTGAAATGTGCTCTATGTGTAACATACACACCAGATTTTGAAGATAGTGAAAGAAAAAGGAGAAAAATAGCTCAATAATTTTTATATCGGTTACACTTTGAAATGATAGTTTGGATATGTTGGGTTACATAACATATGTTATAAAAATTGATTTAATCTGCTTTTTACTTCTTTAATGCGTCCACTAGGAAATTTCAATTACAAACATGGTTCACATCAGCGACTTCTATTATCATACCACACTGATCTGGACAATGGTATAATGCTTCAAATCTTGAACGGATTCAAAGAACTAAAACCTGCTTACCTGTATTCACTCCTAAACAGCTCTGTGCCAGTTTTGATGTTTTTTTTTCCCAACATGTAGATGACTGTTCATGAAAATCTTTGGCCGCTCTTTATTTTTTCTCTAACTCTGTGATGTATTTATAAAGTCTTTAGCCTAGTACTTTAATTTTCTGAATCACATGGGGTGCATAGGTCTCTCACCTTAGCCAGGCATGTATTGAGGCACACAGTGTGCATGTCAGCCGTTGATTCAGGGTTCTCTTAGGCCATTCGTGCTGCATTTGCTTTCTAAAGGTGGTCTTGATTCTGCCTCTGAGACACAAGAGATGCTTTGTTCACATGAGTTGCAAAGCCAATCTTTCCACTGGTGCTCTCCCCCTCTTTACTGACGCCTGCCAACTAAATGTCAACATTACAACTGGGAGCAGCTCCAGGGGAGGAAAGGGCTACTTGGTGTGGAAGATACAGTTTTGACAGGAGAGCTCTTCACTTCATTAATTTGTTTTCTGGGAAACAGTGAAGGATTCCTGGACTCTAAGACCACAGATCTGGGCTTTAGTCAAGGATCTGCTGGTAACCACGAGTGTGGACACCTTTTGGGGCCTTGCTAGTTTGCCTGAAAACAGTATCACGTAACCCCTCTGATTTGAAAGTTTTGCGAGTCCCATATATGAAATGTGGAAAGTGCTGTGAAAATATAAGGAGTTCATTTACATCCAAGGAGGCAGGACTTACTATGGGAAATTTGCAAATAGTAAGTGAAATTAGTATTGGAAATATCCTCCCTTTGTCTGATTAAACTTGGGGAGTGATAATTGTTTGAGAGCTACCATTATGAAACCAAACAGTATGTGATGAATTAGTAAGAAAAATCAGGTTCTTGGAATGTCTGAATTATTTTAATATATTTTTAAAGTTTATTTATTTATTTTGAGAGAAAGAGAAAGCATGAGTGGGGGGAGGGACAGAGAGAGAGGGAAAGAGAGAATCCCAAGAAGGTTCCACACCAGTATGGAGCTCAATGCAGGGCTCAAACCCATGAACCATGAGATCATGACCTGAGCAAAAGTTGGATGCTTAACCAACTGAGCCACCCAGGTGCCCCTGAATTATTTTAAACAACAGCATGTACTCCTCATCTTTAATTTAAAGACACACACACACACACACACACACACAAACCCTACTCAAAGGATTAAAATTGAAAATCAAAAATCACGCCCTATTGGCCTCTTTCGGGTCTTTTGTCAAAATTTATGTTAACAGCTTGGATGAAGGCAAGCTTATCTAATCTGTGACTGACGCCCCACTATGAGGGAAAGGTAACAATATAGGCGACAGAACCAAGATTCAAAAAGTTTTCTAGACTTGATTGTAAGAGAGAAATTGACAATGTGGTGTAACAGGCCTCAGTATTGAGTTTGTGTTTAAAGTTATTCTCAAACTACAAGGTGGGGATATCAATGACTTGGGCTTCGTAGCTATGCGTGAAAAAGTAATTAAAGTGCTTTATTTGGTCATGGCTGAATTTTTAGTTACCACTATGATATAGCTATAAAAAATTAGTACTTGGATGTCTCACTAGAAGCCCATTCAGCATAATAGAAGAAATAACAGTTCTATTATAATCTATAATATTTAGGAAACTTCTAGGGAGTTATATTTAATTCTAAGATTCAAACAAGAAGTATAGTGTATTTAGAGGGATATCTGGATTTCACAAACAAGAATCATTTAAAATGGTGTAGCCACTCTGGAGAACAGTATGGAGGCTCCTCAAAAAATTTAAAATAGAGCTACCCTACAATGCAGCAATTGCACTACTAGGTATTTATCCAAGGGATACAAAAAGGCTGATTTTAAGGGGCACATGCACCCCAATGTTTATAGCAGCACTAACAAAAATAGCTAAAATTATGGAAAGAGCACAAATATCCATCAACTGATGAATGGATAAAGAAGATGTAGTATACACACACACACACGCGCGTGCGCGTGCACACGCACACACAATGGAGTATCACTGGGTGATCAAAAAGAATGAAATCTTGCCATCTGCAATAATGTGGATGGAACTAGAATGTATTATGCTAAGCAAAATAAGTCAGTCAGAGAAAGATAAATACAGTATGATTCCACTCATATGTAGAATTTAAGAAACAAAACAGATGAGCACAGGGGAAGGGAAGGAAAAATAAGATAAAAACAGAGAGGGAGGCAAACCATAAGAGACTCTTAAATACAGAGAACAAACTGCAGATTGCTGGAGGGGTGTTGGATGGGGAGATGGGCTAAATGGGTGATGGGAATTAGGAATGGCACTTTTGTTGGGATGAGTGCTGGGTGTATGTAAGTGATGAATCTCCAAATTCTACTCCTGAAACCATTGTTACACTATAGGTTAACTAACTTGGATTTAAATTAAAAAAAAAAATAGAATCATTTAAAAGGTATTGGGAATAGTTACCCAAAGAATAATCAAGGCACTTGTCTTCCAATAGTTGAGAGGCTGATGTGGAGAACAGAGTATAAGTTGGCAGAATCCAGCCTGATTTATTTTCATTACAGGACAATTTCCTAACCATCTTTGGTGGCAGAATCTTAACATGATACCTCTCCATTGACTCTTCCCCTTGTATAATTCCCTTCAGTTGAGTGTGGTGGGACCCATAAATATGATGAGCTGTGACTCCTGTGACTATGTTATGTTGTGTGGCAAAATGGATTTTACAGATGTAATCAACATAGACTCAGCTGAGTTAATCAAAAGGGAGATTGCCTAGGTGGGCCCGACCTGATCAGGTGAGCACAGAAAAGAGCTTGTGTTCTTTCTGGAGTTATGGATATTCAGAGCATGATAGGGGCTTGATGCAAGGGAGCTTTTTCCATTGCATCTTTGAAGATGGAAAGCTCTGTGTGGTAAGAGCTCTGAGTGTGTCTAAGAACTGAGAACTGAGAGCAACTTCTAGCTTACAACCAGCAAGAGAAGGGGGGGTGGTGGTCTCTCTCTCTCGGTGCTAGAAGAAACAACTGAATCCTGCCAATAACCGTGTGATCTGGAAAGAGGTCCTTGATCTCTGAAAGGAACACAGCCCAGAGGACACCTTGATCTTTTTGTGAGACACTGAGCAGAGGATCCACAGTCAGACCCCTAACCCACGGAAACTGCGAGATAATGGATTTGTGTTGTTTTAAACCACTAAGTTTGTTATGTGGCAATAAAAACTAATACACCACAGCTATCCAACAAGGGAAGGTATAGCCCTATAAATTAGTGAGCAGCCTAACTTTGGTAGCCTCTAGATGCTCATTGTGAAGGATGGTCTATAGCTATTTTTGTCAGGAAAGGAATTTGAACCATATCATTTCTGAGATACCCCTCTTGTATTATTGATGCCCTCATTTCAGGAATAAAATTTAACAGAACATGCCATGTTGTCCCATGTCCTGGTCTAAGGCAAATTCTGGCTCTCGAAATGGCCTCTGCTGATTAGCCCATGCATCTCATTACTTTTTGACTCACGCTTTCTGCTTTTTTGCTGTTAGCTGCATCAAACAAAAGTCCTTACTTGCACTTTTACTTCCAGGAAGTAGCACTTTTGTTAGAGTAGTTGACTTTATGGGAATGTCTGGAGCTGAGAGTGATAATATGTTCATCTCTTCGGTATTGGGTTTTGATTCACACTGCTAAAGAGGAAAGGGCCTTTCTTATTCCAGAAAGAAGCGTACAGGGAAGACTTAAGAGGTTGACCTATTTCAATAATTATTTTGAACATCTTTAAGACTCAATTTTTTGATCTACAAACAATAATTTATAAGTACTGTGAATAATAGTATCTATTTTCATAAATAATTACGCCTATTTCATGGAGTAGTTGTGAGGATTGAATGGTACCTGAGTAAGTGCTTGAGAAAGGTTAGCTCTGATTGCCAAATGCAGACAAAAGAGAAAGTGACCCAAGACATTGTCTCCCCCTGCTCAAGGGACACTCCATGCGTGAACACAGGACAAGATATATGAAACTATAACTAAAATTTCTTGTTAATCAGTGATGACTAACACAAATTACTACATGCAGCCAAACCAAAGCAGTAATAGAGGGGTAAGGAACAATGACTATACTGACATGATCCATTAATTGGGGCACCCGGGTAGCTCGGTTGGTTAAGCGTCAACTCTTGATCTTGGCTCGGGTCATGACCTCACGATTCATGAGTTCGAGCCCCTCATCCAGCTCTGCATTGACCGCGCAGAGCCTACCTAGGATTCTATCCCACTCTCTCTCTGCCACTAACCCACTCATGCTCTCTGTGTCTCTCTCTCAAAATTAACAAGTAGGCTTAAAATGTTAACATGATCCATGAACCAGAGATATTTACCCTAACATTAAAGAAAAGAACCTGGGAACACGGCAGAGTTGGAGACAAGAGAGCAGAGGAGAACCTTCACTCACCTATCACACAAAGGAACACAATTGGGTCTCCAGATAAAGATGACAAAGGGTAGATTGTGAATAATGAATGGAAACATGGTGCTGTGATTGCTGTTTGAGAAAAAGGACAAACACGATGAATTCTTGGCCCATAAAAGGACTCAGAGGTATCATCTCCTTGGCCATGGTTCAAGGGAAAGTTTGAGGCCTGCCCAGAAAAAGCTAACTTACTCTAAGGCTATTGGAGCACCTCTGCATGGAAGGGCTTAACACTTCACAGCAAAAAACTGGCATTGCCATTCCCAGAGGTAATTAGCGTACTGAGAATTATTTATGTTATGTCTTGGTTGAGTAAATACTGACTTGGTGCTGCGAGAATGTGGGTTTGAGTAAGTGAATGTGTTGCAAACTGTAACCCAGAGACCCATTCTAAAAGAGTTGAGTCAGATACTACGGTGCCTGTGCATGGTAAGTACGCAAGAAATATGTAGATAAGCAGGGGCGCCTGAGTGGCTCAGTCGGTTAAGCTTCCGACTCTTCAGCTCCAGTCACCATCTCACGGTTCATTAGACGGAGCCCTGCATCAAGGCGGAACCTACTTGAGATTCTGCCTCCCTCTCTCTGCCCCTCCTGCACTTCTTTCTATCTTCTCTCTCAAAATAAATAAAAGTAAACTTTAAACATTGCTGAAAAGAAATATTTAGATAAACACATGAAAGGTGAGCATAAGAATAAAAGCGTTTACAAAAATGCAAAAGGACCTGTTCACAACACCAGTCACACACAAATGCTAGTGCTCTAGATGCAATGAAAATTCAGGAACAAAAATAAGCAGAGAGCTGGGGGACGGTTGCGCCCCAACTAAGAGGAGCTCTCCAAAAGAGGACTCGGGGGAAGAGACAATGTTTAGATGAAGCTGCACCCTGTAACTCTCCTTTCCTGCGGAATTTGGCCAATCTTAGTTCCATCTCTGATGGTAATTATAAGACCTACTTATTTAAAAAAGAAAGAAGGGGCGCCTGGGTGGCTCAGTCGGTTAAGCGGCCGACTTCAGATTACGATCTCGCAGTCCGTGAGTTCGAGCCCCGCGTCGGGCTCTGGGCTGATGGCTCAGAGCCTGGAGCCTGCTTCCGATTCTGTGTCTCCCTCTCTCTCTGCCCCTCCCCCGTTCATGCTCTGTCTCTCTCTGTCTCAAAAATAAATAAAACGTTAAAAAAGAAAGGAAAATGATTTTAAAAGTGCCTTTTATGCACTAGAACTCCATATTGTATGTTCTCATTTAATCCCCATGAGCTAGCCACTCAGATATACATTTTATACTTGCCCCTCCCCCGTTCATGCTCTGTCTCTCTCTGTCTCAAAAATAAATAAAACGTTAAAAAAGAAAGGAAAATGATTTTAAAAGTGCCTTTTATGCACTAGAACTCCATATTGTATGTTCTCATTTAATCCCCATGAGCTAGCCACTCAGATATACATTTTATACTGAGAAAATGAGGCTCAGTTAAGTAACATATGCAAAGTCACATTACCCGGGGTGGGGGGGAGGATCCCCTATTACACGGTTTTCCTCCTATATGAGTGAAGATGATTGTACTGTGTGTGTGTGTATGCTCGTATATATACATATATATGCATATATATAATACATATGTACATATAATTTCTAATGCATGATTCATATAATATATATTATATATTAGTTACTAAGCTAGTTAGTTTTTCAATCAATTTGGCGTTTATCTTAAAGCTCTTTTCCCAGTTTCATGTATCACGAAGGTGAGCAGTTTACTTTTTGGCCTGTGTTTGACTTCAATTTTGACAATTCGTGCTCTGTGGGAAAAGCAAAAATTCCACTTAAGCCATTGGATCAATCACTTTTAGAAATACAACTTAATGGTTTTCTCAAATAGCATTTAGTTCTGAATATTGCCTATGGTCAAATCATTTCACAATGACTCCAATGGGACTAGCCGTTTTTAATCTACTGAAATTTTGTTGACCTGTGCATTACTCAAGCTAATATTAACCGTTAATGTATACTACATACTTGAAATGTTTCAAGAGCCCTGCTAAATGCTTTGCATGCATTAACTCATTGGTTTCTTGGAACAAACCCGGAAGATACTGATATTTTCCTTTATGGAAGGGGAAAGTGAGTCATCAGAAGAAATAAAGTGGGTTGCTCGACGACTTATATGGGGTTAAGTGGTAGAGGGATGATTTTGAGCTGAGTTTTCTCATGCAGCCACAGTTTCACATGAGGAATCTAAAAATTTAGTGAACTTAAATCATTTACCCAGATCATATTAACTAGTAAGTGATGGAGCAAGGAGCAGAAGCGAGAGCTTCTAGAAGGCAATGGGGTGGGGTATAAAGAACAGAGGCTCTGCTGATAGACCTGGATAGGGCTCTAAATTGTGCCCTTTAGCAGCAACCTCTGTTGAAAGGCACGTGCATATTTCATTGTTACTCCGAATCCAGGCTGCTTCCTTTTGTATTTTGGGCCAAGGAAAAGACCATTAGAAATGTGGTACCTCTCCTGGTATTGGGAGCATGGAATTCTAGTAGGAAACAAAAAAGTGAGGGAACATTACTGGCAACAGAGACTAGAAATCAAGTCTATATGAAGATGGCGCAACCTTTGTGCTATTCAACTCACTAGTAGGTGGTAGATCCGGGTTCCTCACCCTGTGGAACACAGCCGCTTCCCATTACCAACCTTGTTTCAGTATTTCACAACTCAAAACCAAAAACTCTCTCCACCTTTGGCTGAACCAATTATCAGATCACCTGTTAACACTGATTGAAAGCTTCCTTTGTGCTCAACACCTTCCACCTCTATTACTCTTCACAACTATGCTTCCAGGTGTGTGCTGTTATCCCCTACGTACAGAGATGGAAACTGAGACTTAGAGAAGGTAAGTCCTGAGGTCACATAGCTTATAGGTGGCAAAAGCCACTTTACCGCAAGGAACTACATGTAGTGCGTTTGAGGTTCCGATCCTTCCTCTCTCTGTTCCCAATGTCTTTACATTTACGAGGCCTCTAGATTCTACTTACCTTCCTCTTAACAGCACATATATTCCTTCCTCTACCCTACACTTCTTAGTGGATTTTACCCATGGGTGTTCAGTACTTTGGAGGCATCTGAGTGACTCTTAACTGCCTCAGAAGAATAATCATTGAGAACACTGAAATTATACTTGAGATTCATTGGTCAAAATGGAGACATACACTAGGATAAACTCAATATTACACAAACATTGGCAAGCTGACTGAGAGGATTTGATTAAAAAGAATGCCAGATGATGAAAGAATGATTCAACCGAAACTTCAAGTCCCACATCTAGCTTATAACCTTTGGGAAAACAGACATGATAGGAAATTTACCAAGGTTTATGAGGCCAATTTATCAAGGAAGCAAAAATACTGTTTCTATTCATCTTTGCTCAAGGAGCTACATATTTCTGAAAGTTACTGTGACTTTTTGCTGTTATTTTCTCTTTCTCGATATAACTCCATTAAAGTAATTAAAGTAACTTCCACCAACTTGGAACAGGGTGTCTAATAAACACCCTCCCTTAATTACTTTTTGTTGACATATATAAATTCAGTGGTGTCAACAAAGTGCACTAATCTTAAACAGACAGTTCAATGACTTCTATTATCAGTTATTTTTGCTCATTTCCTATAAATAGAATTGTGTCTTGATTTACCATCCTTTATTTACTCGTATGTGAAATTCACATTTATTGTTCGCATTAAAAGTTACATAAAAAAATATATTTTCTAGTGTTACGTTATACGAAAACACAATATTTATCTTTCTCTTGTTGATGTACATTTAGATTATTTCCGAAATTTGGGACCCATAAAAATAAAACTGATACAAATATTCTTGTGCAAATCTTTTGGCGAACATAT